>NW_007022154.1:59063-80790 GCF_000164805.1 Carlito syrichta
GCAGACTCACCTCAGCCTCCCAAAGGCGCGGGATTATAGGCTGAGCCACCGAGCCCGGCTCGGTCAAGAAACTTTTAAAAATAAAATATGATAAACATATTTACAATCTGATGAAAGCAACCATGTAGAGAGAAAAAAATTGACAATGTAAGATAGGTCAGTTGACATCAAGGAGACTCATTCTCAATTAGGCAAAAGAAGGTGGTATCCAGAAAACAAGTGGCAGGGCTGGCTGTAGAAGACATCACTCTGCCAGGGAGCATGGCAGGCAGTGGACACGCAGACACGGGCAGGCGTTAGACTCGCTGGTACTCATTAAGGGAGTCCTCAGAGTGTGTCTGTTTTCCCCTACAATGAGGCAGGAGGCAAGTTAGAGGCTAAAAATGTGGCCAAAGAAGAAGGTGGTAGAAGTTGAGGTGATAGTAAAAAGTACAAAAGAATTGTTTCAGAAAACACTAGAAGTGTAGAGTAAGATTGTTAATTAGTGTTAAGTGTTTGTATGAAATGTGTGGTTATTAATTTGGATGGAGACCAAATGGTATGGACACACAAACACACACACACACACACACAGTACGGCTATTAATGCCTTGGAATTTTCCTGGGTGAGTACATGAGTACAGCAGAGGAAGACAGAGACAGGAGCTGTGATGGTCACAAAATAGTGACTGAAATAATCGATCAAAGAATCTCAGCTGGTTGAGGTGAGGGTGTGGAAATGAGGGGGTGTTATGTGCTGAATTGTGTCCCTTCTCAAATGTAAAAGTCGAAGTGCTAGTCCTCAGCACTTCGGAATGTGACTGCATTGGGAGATAAGACCTTTAAAAAACCATTCAGTTTATTATTAATTAATTAATTTTTTAGAAGCAGGATTTATTGAGAGGACAGAAAAGCTCCCACAGTGGGAGAGGACCTGAAGGGGTTGCCCACCATTCAGTTGAATGAGGTCATTAGGGTAAGCCTTAATCCAATATAACCCATGTCCTCACAAGAAGAGGGGACTAGGATACAGACAGACCCAAAGGGAAGACCACGTGAAGGCAGAGGAGAATGGCCACCTACAAGCCATTCTTCTGAGAGATCTCAGAAGAAACCAGCCAGCTGTGCTGCCACTTTGATCTTGGACTTCTAGCCTAAGAAACTTTCTGTTGTGTAGGTCATCTTCTCTGTGGTACTTTGTGATGGCAGCACTAGCAGACTAATACAGAAAGGTATAATAAAAAGAATAAAATATTGTTGGATCAGCAAATTATATGTTCCGTTGACCATACAGAACGGTGGGCATGAGAACAAGTAAACCTGGAAAGCGGAATACGGTAGTGAGAAAGTAGGGTGCTTAGAAGTACAGTTATGAAGGTGGTAAAGTTACTTGGTAATGACAGCACCAAGGTCACATCCTGGAAGGACTGAAGTAGAGCTGAAGAAAACGAATGAAAGGAAAGAAGTGGAGATTGAGAGGGCAAGGTATCTGAGGAGTCACCCATGCAGATTCATGTTGAAATCACTCACAGGAGTGGCAGGAATAGCGATGAGGTGGGAAACAGCGCATCGGTGAAGAGACCATCCAACAAACGGTGGAGAGGGAGAGAAACACTGACACGTCATAGATGATCATGAAAAGGGCAGGAGATGGCGTGGTCTGGCAGCGTTCATTTCAAAGGACCCATGAAAGGAAGGAGGAGAGAAAAGATTCTGGAAAAAACAGTGGGAAAGCAGGAAAGTAGCATCACTTCCATTCTAGACCCTGGAATACTTGGGGGTTAAAAAAAATCAGTTTTTTGGCTGGACTGGGTGGGAAAAGCATGGCACTGTTGGGCCAAAAAGTGGGTACAGCCTTTGGGCATGGCCAGTTCATCAAAATGCAATTATGTTTCAAATGTGTATCTTCTGTAGCCCAGAAATCCTTCCATGTGCTCTAGTGAGCAGATTTCTTCTCCAACAGCTTGCTACTCAGGTGTTTTAGGTGCTGTCTATCATGTGTCATATAGTCCTGTTGCTCTCAGTGTTGCACACAGAGCGGTCTGCTTCTTCCTCGGAACTGATCTTTTTATTTGTGAGCCAGGCACTGGCATGCATGTGGTTTTGAATCTTTACTTTTCTACTTATTCACTGTTTGCCTTGTTTTACTTCCAACTTTTTCCAATGGAAGATAAGAATCATAACCCCCACCTGACTTAGTTGCTCGAGCATTCAAAGTGTGAAATTGCCTCGCATGACTGACACACAGTTATCAGTCACGAATGCAAGGAAGTGTAAACAGCTCTGCAGGAAAGCATATTTTCATGTTGCAGTCCTCTCCGCTGTTCCTAATGTGAGATGCAACTTCAAAAGAAAGGCTCCTGCACAGATCCACAATGCTTTTTGTTCGCTATTTTAATCCACATTCAGTTCTACTTACTCTAATTCAGACCTAGAGACTGATAGACCATAGAAAATAGAAACCCAGGAAAATGCAGGATTCTTATGATTTTCTCAACACTGGAGCCTGTTGCTTAAAATTTGTTTTAAATTTGACTTGGGTATGAAACATGAAGAAAATAATTATGAGTATAATAAATTCTAAACATAAGAATATGAGAGTGTGAATATAATACTGTCTTCCAAACATATTAAGACCATTCAAGGACATGAACAGACATTTCTCAAAGGAAGACATCCAAGCAGCCAACAAACATAGGAAAAAATGCTCAGTGTCACTAATTATCAGAGAAATGCAAATCAAAACTACGATGAGATACCGCCTCACACTGGTCAGGGTGGCTATCATTAAAAAGTCAACAACAGGTGTTAGCGTGACTGTGGAGAGAAGGGAAAGCTTCTATACTGCTAGTTGGAATGTAAGCTAGTTCAACCTTTGTGGAAAGCAGTGTGACATTTTCTCAAATGACTAAAAATTGAGCTGTCGTGATCCAGCAGTCCCTCTTCTGGGAATACACCCAGAAGAGCATAAATCACTCTACCAAAAAATATATCTGTACACATATGGTTCACTGCAGCACTATTCACAAGAGCAAAAACACGAAACCAACCCAGATTCCCATCAAAATTAGGCTGGATTTTAAAAAATGTGGTACATATACATGATGGAATACTATGCAGCCATAAAGAACAAAATCATGTCCTTGGCAGCAGCGAGGATGCAGATGGAGACCATAATTCTAAGTGAACTCTCACAGAAACAAAGAACTGAATACCACAAGTTCTCCCTGATAAGCAGCCCTAAACATCGGGCGCTAAACATTGCTGGCACAAAGGCAGGAACAACTGACTTTAGGGCCTGCTAAAGGAAGGAGAGAGGTAGGGAGGAGTAGAGGATGAGGGCACACAACCACCCATGGGGTGCTACGTCCACTACCAGGAATAGAGGACTTGCTAGAAGCCCAAAGCTCCTTGTCATGCAATTTGCTCATGGAGTAAATCCTCACACATACCCCATAACTCTAAAATTGAAATAAAAAAAAACTTATTAGGGCCATGGATCCCTTTTCGGGAGGCTAGAATGGCATTGAGGCACATTCTATTTTCCAAAGATGTTTGCAACAATTGACCACTCCACCTGTAAGTGTAAGAGGTGACCTCGTATAACTGCAACATACCAGCCTGGTTCAACTTGTATGTGACAAGATTGTGAGTTTTTGCTCAGTTGCCACAGACCCTCAGGTTGAAGATCACATCACCTGAGCATGCCCAGATGAACCAAGAGGGCAGTCATGAGTGGAACCTAGGTGCTCAGTCAGAGTGAGGAGTGAGGACTGATTTAAGAAGCAGACACTGCCTGGCGGAATCCAGAATCCAATCAGATCGTGCCCTGGTGTCACCCCATGGCAGCATCCAATCAGATCATGCTTCCTAGCTTCACCTTATTGGAAGATTCCCTTAAATCATGCCTCATTCATATGTTTATAAAACCTTACCTATCCTTCAACTTGAGGCGACAGATTTTCAAAAAAAAATGTTATTTTAAAGATGTGGGATATGGTTAAGGATTACGTATGAATATGGTCATCATGCAGGTAAAGTTTGGGCCTCCCTTTTGCCTACTTTACCTAGTTTGAGATCAGGGACCCTTATGATGTTGTGTCCCCACCCCCCAGCAGTTTCTTATAGCAGTCAATCCCTTTTTTATAGTATGATGGTAAATGTCCGGAGTCTACTTATGAGTGAGAACATGTGGTACTCAGTTCTTTGTTTCTGTGATAGATCATCGCGTACTATAGACTCTAAGTCCATCCAAATTTCTGTGAAGTCCTTAATTTTGTCCTTCTTTATGACTGTGTAACATTCTGTCATGTATATATACCACATTTTTAAAATTCAGCCCACTTTCGATGGGCAGCAAGGTTTGTTCCATGTTTTTGCTATTGTGAATAGTGCTGCAATAAACATGTGTGAACATGTATCTTTTTTTGTAGAGTGATTTAAGTTCCTCCAGGTATATTCCCAGAAGGGGAATTGCTGGGTTGTATGGAAGGTCAATTTTTAGATGTTTTAGGAATTGCCACACTGCTTTCCATAGAGGTTGAATGAGTTTTCATTCCCACCAGCAGTGTAGAAGTGTCCCCTTTTCTCCACAAGAATGTGGAGAAACAAACACCTGTTTGTTTTTGTTGTTTTTTAAAAATTTTTACTGGTGATGGTCTTTCTTACAAGAGTTAGGTGGTATTTCAATGTTTTGATTTGCATTTCTCTGGTGATTATTGGGGCTGAGTATTATTTCATGTGTCTGTTGGCTGCTCGTATATCTTTTTTGGAGTAGGGTCTATTCACGAGGAGACAGATTTAAACATTTCTTCTTGTCTCCTTGCAGGCAATTAACAATAAACCTCTCTAGCTGCAAAAACCTGGTGCTTCGATGTTTGGCTTTCCATTGTTTTTTCTATTAAAATTGTTAACACATTTTAATCATAATCTTTATTATTAACATTATTATTTTTGAATAGTTGTTGTATCTAGAAATAAACTTGACTAAAAAGATTTATAAGAGGGTAGTCTGTTTTGTTTTGCTCACTCTGAGTTCCTACAAATTGAATCTGATAGGAAGAATCTACCTAATACCTCTATTCATGTATAAGGAATCTCACAACGGCAAAATGGAATGGAATGTATGGTGGTTAGCTAACAGTATAGTCTGCAGTAAGAACTGCATAGAGTTTAATATACAGGTTTATATTTGAGAAATATTTTCAACTTTCTCAAGAAAACTCTGCTGTGAGTCTTCAGTTCCTCCTCCCTAAAAATTTGTTCAATAATTCTTAACCACTGTCATTAACAGAAACAATTCAGGCCAGGACTAAAATTTTCTTCTAGATTTTTGTAATGTATTATGATAGTTCATTTTGTCTTGTACAATACCCAATTCTTGCTTCAGGTAACTTATTATTAGCCATTAAAGTATTCTTAATCTTGTTCGAGGTTAATATTGAGTTTCTATTATCTATTAACTATGTTCTTTGGAAGGCCTTGTTTTAATGCGACATTTTATGCTAACTGCTGGCCACCTTTTCTCCCTGTTATAAAAAATGACAGGGTAAAATTTGATTTTTCTGCTTTTTAACCTAATCATGATAGGCTTTTCTTTTTTTGTGCTGTAATAATAATTAGGCAGTCAAGGCAATGAGAGTCATGTTTAAAACCCTTTACGATAAATCTCTCTCCTTGACATCTGTCAATCAAATGGATTCCTCATTCCTCAGGAACATGAGTTGGCGTCCCTAAAACCATTTAACATGAATCCTTTCTTCACCCCTCACTGAGTAACACCAGCCTGGTTCTTTTGGCTTAGCAATCCGTCTATGATCGGGTGCCCTTGATGGCATACAGTGGTGTTCTAGACTGAATGTTTATATTATCTCCAAATGCATATGTTGAAGCCCTAACACTCCAATGGAATAGTATTTGGAGATGAGGCTTTTGAAAGAGAATTAGGAAGCCGGGCTGGGTGGCTCAGCCTGTAATCCTGTGCCTTGGGAGGCCGAGGTGAGTGGATTGCTTGAGCCCGCGGTTTTGACCCGCCTGGGCAACTTGGCGAGACCTCATCTCTACAGTAAATCAAAATATTAGCCGGGCATGGTAGTGCGCACCTGTAGTTTCAGCTACTTGGAAGGCTGAGGCGGAAGGACTGACAGAGCCCAGCAGGTCAAGGCTGCGGTGGCCGGGAGCGGCCACTGCACTCCAGTCTGGGCGACAGAGTGAGACTCCAACTCAAAAAAAAAAAGAAAAAAAATGAAAGAGAATTAGGTTTAGATGAGTTTCTAAAGATGGAATCCTTATGGTTGTATTAGTGTCCTTATAAGAAGAGACATCAGAAGGCTTGTTTCCTCTCCCTCTCTTCACCACATGAGGACACAGCGAGTAGGAGGCTGTCTGCAAGCCAGAAAGGGAGCCCTCACCAGAATCCCATGGGTACTTTGCTCTTTTACTCCTGGCTTCTAGAACCATAAAAAGATAAATGTTGTTTAAGCCACCCGGTTTATGGTATTTTTTTAATGGCATCCCAGCTGATTAGTATAAATAGATACTCATTTGGGGGGAGATTCCTTGATAATCAGTATTCTAATGAATTGTTGTTTTAACTTAAAGTGATAATTTATATGCACTATGAGTTGAGTAAAATAAGGCTATAAAAATTCTTAGCAAAAGCATCAATCCGTTTTTGCCTGAAATGAGCAGACAGATCTTCTAATCTTCTTCTTATTGGGTTGAAGATATGCAGTCATCAGTTATGCAGTCTTCGGAAAAAAGTTATGAAAGACATGTAGACAAGCAGTGTAGACTTCTTCTCAGAAAACATATCACTTTTGCTTCCAAAGCACGTAGCTAAACTATGAGTGAGACTAGGTAGCCAGTTTGTAACTGCCTAGGAAAGGACTAGACATTGTTTTAAACGTTAGAACATGTGTAAATTGTGTTAATGTTCTGAAATAACAAGAACTATAAACAAATACAATCATATTAAGCTTAAAAGCAGAATGTACTGGCATGATAGATGATTCATTGCATTTTATGCTGAAATGAATATAATTTTAGTAATTTGGTTGAGTGGTTCTCTGTATGAGTGACATTTCCCCTGTCATTTTTTTTTCCTTTGTCAAAACCTTTTATGAGAAATGAGTTTGTTTATACTGTGGTTGTTTTGGTGAGGTTAACTGAAAATTGAAGGCAAACCTTAACAAGTCAATAGTCCTGTTTTGTGTGTGTGTGTACAAAGTGGAAAAAATAAGCACTGTGTTTTATTCCATACACCCTTGTAATTCTGAATTAAGACAAACTAGTCTCCAAATACATCATATAACTTCCTATATTCTGTATGCATACTATTGAGATCTTTACTCTGAGAGTTTTCTTATTACATTAACACAAACAACTTCTTAATTAAAATATGAAGATTTATTTTTAACCATGTAAAGGATGTCTACTTATTAATTTAATATTTTCCCTCTATTGTTAACATTTTGCTAGATCTTAATTTTGATTTTCATCCATTTTCTACATTATATATATATATATATATAGTAGAAAATGGATGAAAATCAGTTGTGTGTGTATATATATATATATGTATATATATATATACACACAACTTTTTTTGCATTTTATATTTTAAGGCATGTTTCTTGTGGGGGCCTTGTCTCAAAATATGACTCACATAGAAGAGGGTTGCCCAGTGCTGGTTGAAGGACTGAGGCTAGAAAGTCTAATAACAATATTCAGGATCTTTTTTGAAATACCATGTTTGGTGTTGAAACTCCATAAAAGTTGATCTTATAGGTATGAGATATGGTTCAGGAATTCATATGTCTTTTTAGAAAAAGCTCCTAATTTTCTTTTGATATGCAGCCAGGAATAGAGAACACCAAAATAGAGGAGTATTAGCTGGTAACTTTCTTGTTTATGATGACCTAGCCTTGAGGTTGATACTGTAGAGTGCTTGACCATGAACCTATGTTGAATTCATGTGATGATTAAGCTTATGTGTCAACTTGAGTGGTCCATGGGATGCTCAGATTATTCTTTCTGGATGTATGGGAGCGTGTCTCTGAACGAAATTAGCATTTTAACTGGGGGACTCAGTAAAGTAAATTGTCCTCCCCAGTGTGGCTGGGCAGCATCCAATTCTTTGGGGGCTGAATAAAACAAAATATATAGAAAGGAAGACTTTGCTCCTTTTTTTCCTGCCTCACTGTTTGAGCTGGGGCATCTCACCTTTTTCTGCTCTTGTAATAGGATTTGCAACCTGGTCTTCCCTGGAGTTGGACTGAACGACACCACCAGCTTTCCTGGATCAATAGATCATGGGACTTCTCAGTGTTCTTAACAGCATGAACCAATTTCCATAATAAACTCTCTCTCTACCTATGTACACACACACTACTGATTCTATATTTGATGCATATAATTTGGTATATACATATACAAATATCATATTTATATTCTATTGATTTTATACAATATATGTATTGATATATCCTATCCTATTTGTTTTGTTTCTCTGGAGAATCCTGACTAGTGCAATTCATCAAAAAAGTATGTAGTTTAGAACAAATCATATCATTTCTTGACCTGTTTTTAATTTGTAAAGTAAAACATTTGAACTGCCTTTGAGAAATGATGAATTTGTAATGCCAGCAGCAGCAGACTTTTTTTAGTTCTGAATTATTTAGGTAGGTTCTCCATTATACCTTTATGGGCAGTTTCAGTTTTTGCTATTTTTTAAGATGACTCTGGTTATTAGAATAATGCCATTTCTTTATGCTAAATTATATTATCTACTATCTAGTTAAAGATTCATTTCTCTTTATTTGGAACTATGCAAGACTCTTTGAAGTACTTTCTTTGGCTCTGATGCTATACCTCTTCCTTAGGCCTGCTGATTGGTATATAATTGACTCAGTCAAATTAATCACTATTATTGAAACAATTATACAAATTATATTGCTTACTGACCCTAGGCTGATTGTCTAGGCTTTATGTTAGAAATAAAATGACGGCCGGGCTCGGTGGCTCAGCCTGTAATCCCGCGCCTTTGGGAGGCTGAGGTGAGTGGATTGCCTGAGCCCGCGGGTTCGAGACCCACCTGGGCAGTGAGACCTCATCTCTACAAAAAATAAAAAAAAATCAGCCGGGCACGGTAGCGCGTGCCTGTAATTCCGGCTACTCAGAAGGCTGAGGCGGAAGGATCGCCGGAGCCCAGCAGGCGAGGCTGCGGTGGCTGCAGTGCGGGCACTGCACTCCAGTCTGGGAGACTGAGTGAGACTCCAACTCAAAAAAAAAAAAAAGAAATAAAATGACGGAGATTAGACAACCACAAAACTATTTAATGTTGTGACAATTTGATTGAAAATTAATAGACGAATGAATTCTGAGGTTTTTAGTAGTAGACATGCTACTAGACACTAAGGCAAAAAGATAAAAACCTGTCTAGTAGAAAAATTCATACTCATTTTTTCACCATTTAAACCTCAATGATGACTAATTGGTAGTTACTATGAGAGTACGTATGAAAGGGTGCTAAAATCAATCTTCAGAACTAAAGAAAAATATTGGCGGAGGTGATATCTGTGCATGATTCGAAAATTGAGTAAGAAAAAGCCAGGCATGAGTGAATGGAAGGATGTTTTAGGTGGGATAATAGGATGAGCAAAGTCAGAGCGGTTAGCATTTATGTTTTCTGAGATGAAAATACTTTGGTTTGCTTAAACATCAGATATGAGCAGGGAGAGAATGAATTTTAATACCTTGTGAGTTTAGAATTAGACAGTCGAGTACACTCAAGTATGGATGGCTCCTTCTAAAGACAATGCCAGCTGAGGTAAAACAAAAATCCAGAATTAGGACTCAAAACTATGTCTGACTCCAAACCTGAGTTTTTGCTACTGTATCTTACATGCTTAAATACATGCCTATTTAGATCAGTTCTCCATTATGTATAATAATTTGATGGCATCTCTACTGCTCGATGGCCAGAAGGGAGGCATGTTGTGTGCATATGAGAGTAAGGGTGAGTTATCATTTGACTCTATTCACTCTTCTTACATAAACCCATAAGTGTCTGATTATGTATTAGGAAATATATTAAAGATGGCGAAGGTAAGTTAATTGCATCCTCTAAGGGTTTCTCTTGAATATATGTGCTTATGAAGGAGATTGTAAGCTCCTGAAGGTCAGTGATATTTATATTTCTGTCTCTCTGATGCTTTACAAAGTCCTAGCACGGTCAGTTCTTCAGATCCATGGGTTCTGCATCTGTGCATTGACCCAGACAAGGATCAAACATATTTGAAGAAAGCATTCCACAAGGTTCCCAAAAGCAAAACATGAACTTGTCCTGCGCTGATTACTACATTGGATTCACGTGAATGGAGTGACGGGTAGACGTCGTGTTAGGTCTTGTAAGTAATCTCAAGATGACTTAAAGTCAATGGGAGGATGTACCGTGCCATTTTATATAAGGGACTTGAGTGTTCTTGAATTTTGGTACCTGTAGGGTCCTGCAACCAATCTCCCATAGTTACCAAGGGATGATTTGTATACAGTAATAATTCAATTAATGTTATCTGGATAAATGTGATAGAATGAAAGGGCTAACTAAAATTAAGGTTCCTATATCGCATAAGGTACTCTTAAATATAAGCTATCACAAGAGTACATAATGTCAAATATAAGACTGAAATAAGGTAAAAGTCACATCAGTAAGAAATTCTACCATGCTTTCTGAAGAGCACGTTGGTATCTGGATGGGGACAGAGAGATAAAACAATCAACTACTACTGCTGATATTAGATAATTTTTTTCCAATTGATTTAATGTGAGAAACCACAAACATCTACAACTTGAGATGTGTAGTCTAAGAATAAGACTTCTCCTTCTATGAGAGCCATCAAAACAGTAGCCCCACAGGGTGGAAGTACGACTTTAGTTTAGGGGAATATAAATGAAGAAAATTGAAAAGCCTCAGTGAGTCACAAGGGTTGCTTTAATTTCTTTTATAACAATCCATAAATATATACGTTGTCAGATAATTCATTGATCACTAAAACACGGCTTTAAAAACTCTTTACTCTGAAGCTTGCTTACCTGGCCCCATTTTAAATTTTTATTTGATTCTTTTGGAGAATACAAATTACAAGAGGCATTTGTAAGCAAGAAGGTGATTAATAATACAAACCACCTGAAATGATGATATATTACCATTCGTGCTGATGTGGAGTGACCAAAAATATAAATTGTCAACAGTTTTTGGCCTGATTGCACTAGAAAATTAAAATCAAACCCTGATTATTTGGGAATAGTTTGATTAGAGACAGGTGGAAGCGTTTGGTTATTCTAGAATGCTTTGTGGTTTTAAGGTTGAGTCTCTGATAGCCTGTGCGTGTTCAGACTGAGCACGTTTCAAAATGCTGCAGAGGCCAAGTCTGTGCTTTGTCTAAGAGAGACACGGTTTTGAACTTTGGGAATGAAGAAGGGTAAGGTCCTGCGATGTGCTCTCCAAGTGAAAAGATGCTACTTTCAGTATAAATTCCTGAAAATTCCATGGATTCACTTCATTTTGCTCAGCCACAAGACAGAAGCAATTAAAGTGATTAGTCTTTGATCATGCTTGAATCATCTATCCCTTCCTTTTTGCTGTCTTTCAAGGGTGTGATTTTTATCTAGATTCTTGCTGACTTTTATGCTGTACCATTTCTTTAGTTCTTATGATGACATGAAAACACTTTAGGGCATAGTATACTCCAAAATTTTTATTAAGTTACATGCAGTGTTAGGTTCCAGCTACTGACTTCATAATATTCCATCTCTATCAAAATCAAAAGTAAATTTTATTTTATTTATTTTATTTTATTTATTTATTTATTTTATTTTACTGGGATAATAACACTTAACAAATTTTTGTGTGCGTTATTGTTGACTCAGGGCACAAGGTTGCACAGCAGATCTCTCGAGCTGATTCATCTTCCTTGACTGAAACTTTATGCCTATTGAGTAATATTTCCCTATTTTCTCCCCACCTTCAGCACCGGAAAACCACCATTCTACTGTTTGATTTTATGAATTTGATTGTTTTAAGTACCTTACAGAAACGGAGTCACACAGTATGTGTCATCTGTGACTAGCTTATTTCACTTAGTGCAATGTCCTCAAAGTTCAATCATGCCACACAGTGCAGAATTTCCTGAGGCTGCATAGAATTGCATTGCACATAGGTACCACATTTTCTTTATCCATTTATTTGTCAATGAACATTTAGGTCATTTCTGCCTTTTGGCTATTGTGAATAGTGTGTCATGCACAAAGGAGTGATAATATTTCTTCTAGATCATAATTTCAATTATGTTTGATAAGTATCCACAAATGGAATTGCTGGATCGTAGTGCTACTTTTAATTTTGTGAGGAAACCTCACACTGTTTCCTGTAGCAACTGCACCATTTTGTATTTCCACCAATAGCATGCGGATGTTTCAATTTTTCTACAATGTCATCCACACTTGTCTTTTGTTTTCTTGATAATAGCTATCCTGACTGGTGTGACATGATATCTCACTGTGATTTTGATTTTCATTTGTCAAATTTCTGTTGTCCATTTGTAGGTCTTCTCCAGAGAAATGTCTATTCGAGGTCTATCTCATTTTAAAATGTGGTTATTGGGGTTTCTTTTTTTCTGTTGAATTGTAGGAGTTATGTATATGACATTTTGAAGATTAACCCTTTACGAGATGTACGGTTTGCAAATATTTTCTCCCACTCTGTACATTGCCTTTTCGCTCCGTTGATGGTTTCCTTTGTTGAAATGTAAATCTGAAGAATTTAGAAAGCAAATGAACTTTGTTGCTTTGGCTATACTATAGAGGAAAGACATGGAGTCTTTGAAAGTGAAGCAAAATTTCAGTGCAGGTAGGCAGAGAGGGAAACAGTTTGCAAATAAAGTGCTCTGAGATCTCAGAGTTTCTTTGGACTTTTCCGCAAAATATTTGGTTATTGCTTTTCTTTGATATTCCTGATTCTTTCATAATCATCTACATGTTTCTTTGGTTAACTACATGAAAATATCAATAGGTGATCTTTCCTATTTTAGCAAAAAAAAAAAAAAAAATTGTTTCGCTATGGATGCGTCCCCAACTGGAGTGCAGTGGCCGCTCCCGGCCACCGCAACCACGACCTGCTGGGCTCCGGTGATGCTTCCGCGTCAGCCTTCCAAGTAGCTGGAACTACAGGTGCGTGCTACCACGTCCAGCTAATTTTTGATTTATTGTAGAGATGAGGTCTCACCAACTTGCCCAGGTGGGTCTTGAACCCACGGGCTCAGACAATCCACTCACCTCAGCCTCTCAAAGGCACGGGATTACAGGCTGAGCTACCGAGCCCGGCTATTTTTAATCTTAAGAATCAATTTTCTCCGAAGAAAATTATTTATTTGGTGGTGGAAGGTAATACTCATTTTAATGCATCATACAAAAAAGCTGCTAAAAGTTTGCTGAAAGGAAAATCTTGGAAATTTGGTGTTGAGAAACACACACACACACACACACACACACACACACACACACACACACACACACACACGTTTGTTTGTTTCTTTTCACTGGATTTTCTCCCAGTGATTCTATGTGCATTAGACATGAGACATTATCTGAAATCTCAGCAATTCTCAGGCATTTACCATTGGTGATCTGGCAATCTATTTCTTCTAAGTTAACTTTTGTGCAAAGAGTGCATGAACTCCACGAAAGGAAGTATCCGCAGCCTTATTTTGTATTCCCTTCCTCCCATCTTCCTTGATTTGTTTACACCCTCGTGATTACTGACATTTGATTGTCCAATGACTTCTCACTGATAACTATTCCTGTTGCAATGATTATGAAGAGAACAGAAGAGTGAACACAATGTTCTCAGTTCGGCCTACATTCAAAACTATAATCTTGTGGCTGCCTTTGGAGACTATAGCAGAAGAATAGGACACACTTTCCTCTAAGTTTGGCAGAGGGTTAGTGTTTGGATGGGAAAATATGTTCAATTCTGAGACACACATTTCACATTCTTTTGAACACACAAAGTAAGTTAGAGAATGGGAAAGTTGATGGGTGCAGAAGAAATTAACCACATTTGATTGCTATTTTACTTTGTTAATCAGAATCAATCATTATCAGAACTAGCAAATATTAAGCATGTGTAATAATCATCCATTGTGCTCTGGGAATTTGGAAATATGCTTGATGAATCAACAGAGGTGAATCTGGTGTCTATTGAATATTTCAAAAATTGTTAATAATGATCTCTGAGTTTGGTGACTAAAAAAGTAAGGTGAACTAAAGAGTTTGTTTTTTAACAATAATTTATTTCACAACTGGAAAGCTGTCTTTATAACTTTGATGTGACATTTCTAAGACATAGCCATTAATTTAATATTTTGATATTGTTTCTCACTTTTGTTTCTGAGTCTCAGCTAATTTGCCAACGTATATAAGAAGAAAGATTGGGGCAACTCCCATGGGTCTCCTCCTGCTCTGGGAGCTTTTCTGTCCTCTCAATAAATCCTACTTTCTTTTTTTTGTTGTTTTTGTTTTTGTTTTTTTTGAGATGGAGTCTCCTTCTGTCGCCCAGACTGGAGTGCAGTGGCCGCTCCCGGCCACCGCAGCCTCGACCTGCTGGGCTCCGGCGATCCTTCCGCCTCAGCCTTCCAAGTAGCCAGAATTACAGGCATGTGCTACCACGCCCGGCTGATTTTTTAAATTTATTGTAGAGATGAGGTCTCGTTGCCCAGGCGGGTCTCGAACCCGTGGGCTCAGGCAATCCACTCACCTCAGCCTCCCAAAGCCTCGGGATTACAGGCTGAGCCACCGAGCCCGGCTAATCCTGCTTTCTAAGAAAAAAAAAAAGAAGAAGACAGATTGACATGAAACAATAAAAGATGAATGTCATATGTCACACTGGTAAAGCTGACCTTGGATATATGTATATTGTGAACCTTTCTGATGCCTTGAACTGGCATAAGAGTCTTTATTTAAGGAAACTTTTACAATATTTCAAACATATCTACTGCTCGTGATAAGATGTGTACATTCATAGAAACTCATTGGAAATTCTGGAGTCCTGATTTAATTAAGGCGGATTGACATCAGGCTTCTGAAGTACAGCATTTGTTATCTTGTCTGTGATATTTCCTTCACACCCTTTATGAAATCATTGTTTCCAAGAAGTAATTCCTTTTATGATGTTCAGTCTGTCTTCTCACTTGGTTCCCAGAGATGAATGTTCCATAATATGCGTGGACAGTGACAATCCCATGTCCCACAATGTCCAGCCTATCACTTGGGCAATTTTTCTTTTCCTGTTGTATTGGAAATTATAAAATTTCTTTATTATATTTTGTTTTAAATTTACAAATGATAATTATATGCATTTGCAGGATATAATGTGGTGTTATAAATTAATTTGTGGTAACGTAGATTCACTTGGAGGACATTCTGCTAAGTTAGATGACTTTTTAAATTTTAAAGATGTGGGGTACAATTCAGGATTAGGTAGATAAGTATTCATTGTACAGGTAAAATTTGGGCCTCTCTTTGGTTCCCACTTCGCCTGGTTTGAGATCAGGTGCCCTTGCTGATATTATGTGTCCCTCCCCTTCCCTGGTAGTGTCTTGCAACTGCCAATTCCTTTCTTGCAGTAGTATGATAGACGTTCAGGGTCCATTTATGAGTGAGAACATGTGGTACTCAGTTCTTTGTTTCTGTGATAGAGCACTGAACATGAGAGACTCTAAATCCATCCAAGTTGCCACGAAGTCCATAATTTTGTCCTTCTTTATGGCTGCATAATATTCCATCATGTTTATGTACCACATTTTTAAAATTCAGTCCACTTTCGGTGGGCAGCATGGTTGGTCCATGATTTTGCTATTATGAATAATGCTACGATAAACGTGTGTGGAGGTATCTTTTTTATAGAAGGATTTGAGTTTCTCCGGGTATATTCCCAGTAGGGCGATTGCTGGGTTGTGTTGAAAGTCGATTTTTAGATGTTTTAGGAATCGCCCCACTGTTTTCCACAGAGACTGTACTAGTTTACACTCACACCAACAGTGTACAAGTGTTCCCTTTGCCCCTACATCCTCTCCAGGATCTGTTGTTTTTTGAATTATTGATGATGGCCATCCTGACTGCAGCTAGGTGGTATCTCAGTGTGATTTTAATTTGCATTTCTTTGATGACTAGTGAGGTTGAGCATTTTTTCATTGTATCTGTTGACTGCCCATATATCTTCTTTTGAGAAGTGACTATTCATGTCTTTTGCCCACTTTTTAATGGAGCTGTTTGCTTTTTCCCCTTTCGGCACTTTTTAGTTCCTTGTAGATCCTGGATGTTAAGTCTTAGGCACTGTTTCAAAGAGGTGAAGTCTCAATTCAGACACTCAGGTCATAAACACCATTATGGTATGTTTCCAATCATTTCCAAATATACACATTTATAGTGGTATAAAGGAGTGAAGAAGAGACATGCACAACATTTTTTAAAAGTCTCTGGAAGACTAATGCTTAAAGATGCTTCCAGAAATATATGGGCATTCCTCCAGGGCTGTGTAGGATAACTTTGCACCTTGTTCACTTTTCTTTACACGAGAGAGAGAACAGAAATCTGATCCCAGGATCTTATGACTGCAGATATCTTGTCAAGTGAGTCAACCCTCCTGACTTTGGAGAATCCTGCAATTCTAGAGGTGGGGACAAGCACTGGATTTTCTCAAGTCTCTTTCAAAACTATTGTGTATCAAAATAACTTCTTAAAAAGTTAGTTTTGTGAAAACAGCATTTTAATTTCCTGGTATATTTGACAATTTTTCTATTTTTTGCTTTTCTTCATTTGCATGTAATAGTTTGGCTCTAACGTTTTTATAGTAGCTGCCTTCTGTAAGTACACCCATTCAAGTTCTGGCAGGTGAGTGAGTGCGTATCCCACATTAATCTCCTTGTTCAACTGCTGACAAGTAGTTAAGGCAGCAAGATCATTTGCATTTCTTTAGTATATTTAATTTAATATACATGTACTTTGGAGGAGAAGAAACTCAATTTCTTCTTAAAGTGGTGATTTTCTTGATTCTACTGAAAATAACACATTGTAAGTCTTTGGATCTCACAGGCCATCAAGGTCCCTGGAAACTCTAACCCCAAATAAGTAATCCTAATAAAAGCATAGAATTAAGCTTTCACAAGAGATCCTCCTCCTACACAGAAATATTCAAGGAATTCCGAAACAATGGCAACAGGTTTGAGCAAGGTGATGAAGACATGTTCTATTATTTGTTTTAAAGTGGTTCAAGAATTGGGTTGCATCATGGCTCCAAAGCATCCGTTAGCTTGAACACCAAAATAGCCACACGGCTCCTTTTTAGCTGCAGCTACTTAAAACCAAGCTCTGAATCATTTGTGGGAATCTGAACTTTCCCTGGGAGTCCTCCAGCATCTAATTTCTGTATATGGATAAATTAAAAAGGATAATTAGATTCAGTTCTCATTTCCTTGAGTTCCACATTTCCTAAACTTCAGCAATCAAAATACCATACTTCTGAATCTATTTATGTTTTGTTTCCATCTTCTTCAGTGGCCTAGTATGTATTTTCCCTTTAAGAGAATTTCTTAGCATTTTTTTCCATGCCCAGGAATTGCTGGATTTTTGTGACGGCAGCTTGCCCACTGGTGCTAAGTCTGCTGCTCCCCATAGCAGAGGCTGAATGGGCTAGGAGGACTCACCATCAGAGAACCTTCACCCTCTCTTTTCTTCTTCTCCTGCTAAACCTTTGCTCATATGTGGAAAAGAAAATCCATACATGACTATCCACCTAATAGTTATTTCACAGAAAATGCTGGTTTTGCCAACTCATTCTATGCCCAACCCTGTTTTCTTCCCTTGTAAGATACTATATGAAACCACTTAGAATAGTACCTGGAACATAAATCTAAAGGCAATCAATATTATTGATTATCTATGGTCTTCTTGGTTGACTTTTTTGCTGAATAATTTATATGTGTCAAGTGAACTTCTTTTTAACAAATTTTTATTTTAAAGATGTGGGGTATTCACCAACAAGGGTACCTGCAGGATCAATGTTTGTATACCTAGCCCTGAATTGTACCCCACATCTTTATAATAAATAAATAAATAAATAAAATTTAAAAAAAGATACCTGGAACCAACCATGCTGTCCATCAAAAGAGGACTGGATTAAAAAAATGTGGTACATATACACGATGGAATACTACGCAGCCATAAAAAAGAACAAAATCATGAATTTCGCAGCAACCTGGATGGAACTAGAGTCTATAATACTGAGTGACCTCTCACAGAAACAGAGATCTGAGTTTCACATGTTCTCACTCATATAGTGGACCCTGAACCTCTATTGTAATACTATAAGAAAAGGACTGACAGTGGTGGGAAACTATGGGGAGGGGGAGGGAAAGGGAGGTGGGATTAATGGTAGTCAATATCTATCTGGGGACGGGGAGACACTCCTTATCAACAAGGGTGCCTGAACAAAGCATATTTGTATTCCTAACCCTTAACTGTAACCCACAATATCAAAATAAAACATATTGATTAAAAAAAAAAGATGTAGGGTGCGATGCAGGGTTAGGTATACAAATGGTCATTGCACAGGTAAAGTTTGGCCCTCACTTTGGTCCCCACTTCACCTGGTTCGAGATCAGGTACACTTATTGATGAAGTATGCCCACTTCAGCCAATCCTTTTCTTGTAGTATTATGATAATTGCTCAAGGTCTGCTTATGAGTGAGAACATGTGGTATGCAGTCCTTTGTTTGTGTGATAGATCACTCAGTACTATAGACTCTAAGTTCATCCAAGTTTCTGTGAAGTTCATACTTCTATCTTTCTTTATGGTTGTATAATATTCCACCGTGTATATATTCCACATTTTGTAAAAATCCAGTCCACTTTCGATGGGCAGCATGGTTGGTTCCATGTTTTTGTATTGTGAATAATGCTTCTGTTTCTAATTTTTTTCCATTTATGTGACCCGATGTCACTTCTTGGAAATCCTGAACACTTCACTTATTCAATCCCATCTTTTTGGTTTTGTATCACTGAGACCTGTGGTGACTCACTTCTATGGGCATACAGTTATTGTATATACATGCTTTATTTTCCTGAACGGATTGCAAGGATTCTGTCTTATTACCTTTATATCCTCCTTCTTTGCCTGGGGATGCTGGTAATAATAGCTAACATGTATTAGTTAGCCTCTATGGAGCAAACCTCTTTTCTTCACACCAATGATCACATTCAATCCTCATGAGAACTCTCATGGGAAAATATTATTGTCCTCATTTTCCAAATGATAAAATGGAAGCTTGGAGAGGTTAGACATTTTCTAAGGTGACACAGCTAGCCAGTTGTAAAGGGAGTACTGGATTCAAGGAAATTTGACTGCCATGCCTTTACCGTTAACCTCTACGCCATTTTGGTAGACTCTTTGGTACACATCGCACAAATCTAACCTCATGTCTGTCTCTTTGCATTACTCATTCATCTGCAGGATTTGTGAAGAGGAGGCTGGACACAGAGCCTGCCTGGGTCTGCTCTGATGCATCCAGTAAGGACTCGGAAAGGCTGGAAATATATAGGCCTCCGAGTTTCTGACGGGAACCCCAACACCCAGCAAACACCTGCAACAAACCACTTGTAAGTGCCATTACATAAAACTCTAGTTTGTGAGGTTAATCTTTGGACTTGATATTTTTAGTTGCCATTAAAGTTACTTTATTTCTATGTACTTTTCAGTATGTCCATTTAGCAATTTTTCACATTAAAAATAGTTTTTATCTCTTCTTTTTTGAATAGAAAGGAGGAAAGAGACATGGGAGTGAGCCATGAGGAGATCCCTGCCTGCACTCCGATTTCTTCTCCTCCAGGCAACTCACCACACACACAGTACATAGATGACTTTGTTTCTCTTCTGAGCTTCTGGAAGACAGGTGTCATGTGTAGTCATGAAGTCCTTAAGGCCACCCACAATAAGCCTCCAAATCTAGTCCTAAACAAATCAGCAGATGGAGAAAGACTCATAGATTTGCTAATTTTTTTTTAATTGAAGGGAAAATAGAGTTTTGACTTAGCCCAGAGGATTTCCTATGCCCAGAGGATTTGAATCTAGAAACAAATTGATCTCCTTAAGATGTGTTTCTCCTTTCTCGTTACCAACTTAGTATCTTATGAGGAAGGACATAAAATAAAATTATTGGATTTTAGTTCATATTTTAGATAATCTTCTCTTCATTCTCTTTTGCTACAGAGGAGGATGAGGCTGGTACGTCATCCCTAGCTTGGCATTCCCATTCTGTATTTGTACTCACTCAACAAGTCCTGGTAATTATCCTTCCAAAATCTGTCTCTAATCGGTCCACTGCTTCCTAAACCTACTTCTGCCACATTAATTCAACATCTCTAACTTGGATGCCTGAAAACTCTCCTCATTCCCTTTCAGTTCTGCTTCTTTATCATTTATTCTGCGTTCAATAGCTAGCTAAAGTGTGTTCTTCTAAATGTAATAGTAATAACAAGACTTTCTTGCTTTAATCTCAATAGTTTATTTCCATTGATAAAATTAAGAATTCTTCTCATGGTCTGAGTTTCTACATAACCTTGGACTTCCTCCATCTTTATTTTCATTCTATCTAATTGATATCTATGTTCCAGAAGCTCTGGATTTCAAATTTCCAAGCTTGTTTTCACCCCAGGACTTTTGCAGGACTTTTTACCTTCGATACCTCTGCTACTCAGTTAAAATTCCTACCACCAAAGGGTCTTCCCTAATCTCCAGTGGAAATATGGCCCTCTGTTGCATTCTTTAACTCCGTCTAAATGAGCTCTATGTACTTATTACAGTTTGGGGTTATATCTCATAGTAGACCTTGCTAATCCCAATTCCCCCCTCAGGACTAAAGCATTCATCCTCCTAGATGCTAGAACGTTGCCCAAGAATGACTACCAGCTTTGTTATTCTCCAGAAACTGTTCTCAGTGTGAGAAAACTGCCTCACCCTAAGTTTTGTCCATTTCTTGTGATGGACTCATATCCAGTGACTCGTTGAGGTAGAAGGAAAAGGCCTGGTCCCCTTGTTCAATGGGAATCATGCGCAAGAGTCGTCTGAGTCTCACTACTTCCCACTGGGTGGATTGGGGCACCTCTTATTTTGCATCACAGTCCACCTCCTCCCTCTCTCCAAACCTGCTTTCCTCACTCCCCGGTGAGCGTGCAATACACAAATACACAAAACTCAGACTCTCGAGGCTCATTTTTTAGTTCACCTGACCCATGGCAATGGATTTTTATTAGAAGTTGAACTGAAAGTGATTCCAGTAAGCAGACTGTGATGAGAAATCAGTGAAAGGAAGCATCTTTAATGAAGCACTTTTTAAGCCATTTTAGATGTCGGAGGAGGGTAGTAATTTTAAATACTGTGGAATAGGAGGTCTATTTTTAAGAGCCAATTTATTGGAGAAAGACAAAAGGCTGTAGTTGATTAGTAACCAACATAGGCTATAAAAATTTGAAAGCCAGGCAGTTTCAATAACAACATATAAAATCTCATACCTTCTATATCCAGTGGACAGAAAAAGATGAGCACAGTATAGAATTCAATTGAATTAATTAATTAATTTATTTTATTTTATTTTTTTTGAGTTGGAGTCTCACTCTGTCACCCAGACTGGAGTGC
>NW_007022154.1:80810-153052 GCF_000164805.1 Carlito syrichta
ACTGGAGCCTCGCCTGCTGGGCTCCAGCGATCCTTCCGCCTCAGCCTTCCGAGTAGACAGAATTACAGGCATGGGCTACCATGCCTGGCTGATTTTTTGATTTATTGTGATATGAAGTCTTGCTGCCCAGGCGGGTCTCGAACCTGCAGACTCAGGCAATCCACTCACCTCAGCCTTCCAAAAGCGCGGGATGACAGGCTGAGCCACCGAACCCGGCTTTATTTATTTACTTATTTTATTTTATTTTAATTTATTTATTATAAAGATGTAGGGTACAACTCAGGGTTAGGTATACAAACATTGAACATGCAGGCACCCTTGTTGATTCGGCATGCCCCTCCCTCCCCTAGCAGTCTTCCCCAACTGCCAGCCCCACCCCCCAACCCAGAATTTAATTTTAAGAGTACCTAAGCTTCAGAGAAAGAATTAATTTTATTTTATTTCATGTTCAAGGTTTACATGCAAAGATTTGCTCCGTGGGTATATTGCATGATGGTGAGGTTTGGACTTCTGATAAGCCTGTCCCCCTGGTGGTGAGCATGGGACCCTATGAATTGGTTTTTCAATCCTTATTCCCCCCTCCCCCATTTAGTAGTCTTCATGGTTTATTGTTCCCATCTTGGTGCCCAAGTGTGCCCAGTGTTTAGCTCTCACTTATCAGAAAGTTGACTGCTTAATCCCAGCAGGTCTACTGTGCCAAAGTCAGTGAGGCCCTGAAACTTAGATTAGTTATATCTAGGCTGATGCACATGAAAGTCTTGGATTTCCTTGAACTTTCTGAGCCTGTAGAAGTAGCCCACTCTTTGCTGATAAAGTTCAACGACATTTAAAGACAAGGCAAGGCAAAACACACTCATCTCAGAATTACTCTCACTTCTCTTGCCAGCCAATATGCGAATAGACTTGAAACACAATGTGGCCTCAGTCCAGTCGAGGGAGTGGTGGGTTGGTGAAGAAAGACAGAGACTATGTCCTGAAGAAGGAACGAGATCTAGCCAGGGACTGGGCCTCGAGAGTACTGGATTAAGGGGGACAGTATATACAGTTGGATGAAGTCCAATATATTGATAAAGGAGCACACTCCTCTAATATAGGATTCAGTACCTTGGTGACAACCCTGGGAGATGGTGCTACCCTGCTGCTAGGATGACTTTTGAAAACTAGTAAAAAATGTTAGTGACCTAGACCAACCAGAACTGCCACCGCGAATGGTAAAAGAGTTGAAAAGGCTCAGAGAAGTGGGTATGCCAAATGGGTGTGCAAGAGAAGGTCACACCCCCACCCCCACACACTGACAACATTGCATGGGCTCAGGCAGCACTCTGTTGAATGTAGTGATAAGGAAGGTGCTGGGGAAAAAGGTGCCAATTCACTAAGCAGCTTGCTGGTAGCCCTCTTCTGTAGGGCATGACAGATCGCAGGAGACACTGTCACAGAAGTGGGTCCCTGATAGCAACAGGGATCGTAGAACCTCAGACAATAGAGGGCATATGGTGGTGCTTAACCAGTGGCAGCCAGATGAGTGCAATTATTGTAACACATAGCAAGGGCAGAGTGGTAACCGAAGGGGTTATTTGACCCTCAAAATGAGGTGGAGATGGTCAATGCGACATGGATCCCAAAGAGACAAGACAGACACACACTCGATAAGAGTCTGTGCAGTCTATGCAATCAAAAGAAATCATGGACTTCATCATGAAGTTGAGGACAGCTGCACCTCCTCCCCCAGAAAGGCTTCTCATTTCCCCAAATTCTGACTTAAGTCCATCCTTGGACTCTGAACCTGTGACTAAAGGAAAGACGATGCCACACCATGGCTAGTATATAAGGTGATGACTTCTCAGTCCTTTACTAAAGGGACTCATGGCTTTTTTTCCGCAGGTAACTCTAAACTCAGGTAAGCATAAACTGGAGCATAGACATATGTAACACTTGGAACAATCCTGGTTGTTTTATTTCCTCATAATGGGAAGGTCAGTGGAAGTCAATGTTATTGTGTCCTGCTCCACCATTCCTCTCTCCGGCCAAGATGGTAACTCGAATTGGATCACAGACATAGTATTAAATGGAAAACTATAAAACCTTTAGAAGACATGGAAGATAATATGTGCAAACCTGTGTTAAGCAAAGAGAATGATCCGGTTGATGCATGGACCTCACCAAAATTAAAAGCAAATCCTCTATAAAGGACATTGTTAAGAAAGTAAAAATAGAAAACTTAGGCTAGAAGACAATATTTTCAAATCAAGTATCAGACAAAGAAATTGTATTCGGAATATATAAAGAACTCTCACAAACTCAACAGCAAGGAAATAAGCAAACCCAATTAAAAATGGGCAAAAGATTGGACACGTCTCTAAAGAAGATATATCAATGGTAAATAAGTAGATGAAAAGACGCTCAACACCATTTATAACTAGGAAAGTGTACATTAAAACCACAACGAGATACCATTACACATCTATCAGAAGGGTCACGTAAAATATACTGACAATACCAAGTGCTGGTAAGGATGTGGAATGATAGGAACTCTCATTGATTGTGAGTGGAATACAAAATTCTGTGACCATTCTGCAAAACAGTTTTTCTATTTCTTATTTCTTTACTTACCATGTGCTGTGATAACTGAACTCCAAGATATTTACTTGTGGTAAGCAGATTTCTAAGACAACCTTTAGGTGCCTCACCTCCTTGTATCCATCACTGTGTAATCCCTTTTCCTTGAGGTTGGGTGGACCTAGTCACTTAATTCTAAACAAAAGAAAATTGCAAAAACGGGCAGACACCTCCATGCTTGTGTTACAACAAATCGTGCCTTCCATCTTCTCTCCACATTCTCTGTCGCCTCATTGGCTCATATGAAGCAAGTCCCTATGGAGAGGCCTATGTGGTAAGGAACTGAGGGCAATGATCAAATAACTGTCAGTCCAGAAACCATATGGAATAGGATACCAATAATCACCACATAGGCCTTAGACTTGAGTCCTTTGCTAGACCTGCTGACATCTTGATTGCATTCTATGAGAGATTTTGAAGTAGAAGACACAAGTATTCCATGGCTAGAATCCAGACTCAAAGAAAGCATGAGATAATAAATACATATTGTTTTGAGCTGCTAAGTTTTGTTATAATTTGTTATATAGCAATAGACAATAAATACATTACTCCAGAAAACATTTTAAACAACATATTCATATAAAATGGGCAAAGGCATGTTTAAAATTTCCCCAAACTAGAAACAATCTAAATGTCCTTCAGAATTTGAACAGATAAATTATGGTACTACTGGAATACTACTCACCAATGAAAAAGAACAAAGAATTCATACACACAACAATTTGGATTAATCTCAAATATTAAGTGAAAAAATCGAGTCTCAAAAAATTATGTTTGTATGATTATACGGCATTCTGGAAAATGTAAGAGAAGAAACAGATCAGTGGTTTCCAGGGGTTAAGCATTGGATATATGTCTGTGTATGTGTGTGTGTGTGTGTGTGTGTGTGTGTGTGTGTGTGTGTGTTGGAGGGCATGGGAATAAAAGTGATGCATAAGAAAATTCTTTGGAGTGTTGGAGTTATTATGTATCCTGTCTGTGGTAATGTTTACAAAAATCTATGTGTGTGTAAAAACTCCGAACTGTCCACCAAAAGTATTATGAAAATGAAAATGAAAATGAAAAACAATGTTCCTGGGGGGGAGAGGGAAGATGGCAGTGGTGCCAGTAGGACTGTGCAAGTCCCCGAGCGAGTGAGTATATGGACGAATTTGCATGCAAGCTGTGTGCAAATGGGTGTGTGAGTGGGCACTCAGGAGCAAGTGGCCAGGGCTCTCCTGGTGAAGTGACTGGTGCCATAGCTGCTCTGCTTGGACCCTAGTACTTCCTGGGGCACAGAAGCTGACTGCCATTTTCTAAAATTAACAAAACTTTTCCTGGGCAGAAGCGGCTGAGAGCAACTGCCCAATCACTGCACAAGAGACGTGACACTGGCAACGAGGTCCTCAGAGGTAACTCAGTGAGGGAGCCAGAGGCAGAGTCCTACTGGGACAAAACATCATCTTGAAAACTGGGCAGGGAAGTGCACTGGCTTGCTCAGCTTGGAGCAACAGACCTGCTCTCTGTGACTGACTGGTTAACGACTCTGGGGTTGATTGTGACCCAGAGGAAATACCCCGAAAGCACACATTTTGGAGGGACAGGATGAGTGTGGAGTCTCAGGCACTCCACCCCCTATTCGGACTCAGCTGTGGGACAAAGGGTGCAAACAAGAAAGGATGAAGCAGACCTCCCAAGAGATCAGTGGTGAGTCCTGGGCTGACTCAGCCCCACTCCTCCCCAGCAATCCTCTGAATGTCAGACCCATGTGACTGGGGCATGACTGAGAGAGATGAAACCAGGTGGAGCCTGGATGTCAGCTATGATAGGAGGACTCTACTCCAGGAAAAGCCTGACTGGGGAGCCCACCACCAGTCCCTGAAGAAGAAATAATCCTGCACCTCTTCACTGGAGGGGATCACCCTGAATTTATGAGAGTGGGAGGGGAGGAGTGAAGTCTCACTTACCCCACCTCCCCCTCGTCCCCCCATGGGCCACAGCTGGGGAAATTGTGAACAACCCTGCAGTCCCAAAAGAGGTCGTAGGTGGGCTTGCCTGTGAGTGCTGAAAGACATACTTACAGAGCCTGCCATAAGAATGCACTTACTAGCCGGGCTCGGTGGCTCAGCCTGTAATCCCACACTTTGGGAGACTGAGGTGAATGAATTGCCTGAGCCCGCGGGTTTGAGACCTGTCTGGGCAACTTGGTGAGACCTCATCTCTACAATAAATTAAAAAAAAATTAGCCAGGCGTGGTAGTGCGCACCTGTAGTTCCAACTACTAAGAAGGCTGAGGCAGAAGGATCGCTGGAGTCCAGTAGGTCGAGGTTGCGGTGGCCAGGTGTGTGCCACTGCACTCCAGTCTGAGCGACAGAGTGAGACTCCAACTCAAAAAAAAAAATATTTATTTTGTTTTTGGTTTTTCTTTTTTGTTCTTTTATTTCAGTTTAGTGTGTATGTGTGAATGTGTGTGAGTGTTTGATTTGCATTTTCCCTCTTTTTAATTTTTTTGTTCTTCTTTTGTTTAGTGTGCGAGTGTGTGTGTGTGTGTGTGTGTGTGTGTGTGTGTGTGTGTGTGTGTTTGACTTGCATTCCCCTCTTTTTTTGTTCTTCTTTTGTTTAGTGTGTGTGAAGGTTCAATTTGCATTCCTCCACCCTTTATTTTATTCTTCCCCTTTCATTTTTGTGTGTGTGTGTGTGTGTGTGTGTGTGTGCGCACGCATGTGTGTGTGAGAGAGAGAGAGAGAGAGAGAGAGAGAGAGAGACTGTGTGTGTTCGGTTTTTCTGAATTTTGTGTGTTTGTGATATTTTCTGTTTGTTTTCATTTTTGTTTTCTTTTTATCTTTTTTGTTCTTGCTTTTGCTTTTCTGTGGTTTTTAAAGTTTAAAATTTTTTATTATTTTTGCCCATTCTATTTCATTCTACTTTTCTGTTTTCTTCATCACTGTTACTTTGTCATGAATTCAGAGCGTACACAAACAAACCCATTGCATCGTCATATAGAGTGGTGGTATGGGAGCCATCCCCAGTCAGTGAACATTGTAACTTGCAAGTAGTTTCTGAATCCTAACACCCCACCCTCCGACTTATTCTACTCTAGAAAATACAAGAAACAGTAAAGCCTCACACTCCCAGCCCTGTTTCAAAACAGAACAAATTTGAAGACTCTAATCAGGGAAGAATAGAGGTTGAACAAAAAACTATAGTGAAAGCCCTGCCACTACCACTGTATAAAGGAATTAAAGAGAAAAGAAAGATCTTTCACAAATGAGGAAAAAAATCAGTAGAAGAACACAAGTAATTCCACATGTACCAAAGAGGCAATGCCTAAAAAAATCAGACCTCAGAACCCAAACAATAGAAATCACCAATGACTGGGCCCAGAATACAACAGAAATTAGGGAATGAATGGAATGAGTGAAAAAAACTCAAGAAAGACATGATACAACACAGAAAGAACTTGTAGCAGAGATTTTTGCCATCAATACTTCATCTAGGAAATAAGTAACAAGATGACAAGCATGGAAAGCAGAATTAATAAAGCAGAAGAAAGAATTTCAGAGCTTGAAGACCAAAACATGGAATTAACCTTATCTGTTAAAAACATAGATAGAAAGCTCAGAAAGAAAGAACAAAGCTTCCAAAAGATGTGTGATTATATCCAGAGACCAAACTTATGCCTGATAAGTATCCCAGAAGAAGAAAGGGAATTGGAGAAAACCTTCAAGGAAGTATTCCAGGAGTTTATCCAAGAAAACTTTTCCCATCTCACCAGAGAAGCAACCTTCCAAACACAAGAGATTCAGAGAACCCCCACAGGATATCAAATGAGAAAAACAACCCCTAGACACACAGTAACTTGCCTAACCAAAGTAGGTATAAAAGAGAAAACCCTAAAGTCAGTGAGAGAGAAAGTCAGATTACCTACTGGGGAAGGCTAATCAGAATGGCAACAGACTTATTGGCAGAAATGCTATAAGCTACCAGGGAATGGAGTCCAATTTTCAATATCCTCAAAGATAAACAATTCAACCAATAATTTCCTACTCAGCCAGGCTCAACTTCATCAGTAATGGAGTATTAAAATCTTTCCAAGATATCCAATCCCTAAAAGATTATGCTGCTTCAAGACCAGCTCACAGGAGACACTCAAGAAGGTATTAAGCACAGAAGTAAAAAAAAAAAAGGAAAAGGAAAAAAGAATAACCATGCACTTCCCAAGAACTCAGGAAAAGAGACAATCAGCACAGCATGCATCATGACTGCAAAATTGAAAACATATATATCAATCCAAAAGTTAAAAGAAAACAAAACAACCTTATAAGAGCCTCATGACAGGAGTAACTGTCACATTTCAATAATCAGTCTGAACATTAATGAACTAAATGCACCGCTGAAAGCACATAGAATGGCAACTTGGCTAAAAATTAAAAACATGACCCAACAATATGCTGCCTCTAGGAAACACATCTCACTGAACAGGACACTCACAGATTCAAAGATAGAGGATGGAAAACCAACTTCCAAGTGAATGGAGCACAAAAAAAGGAAGGAGTCACAATCTTAATATCAGACAAAACAACCTTCAAGCTATCAACATTTTTAAAAAGATACAGAAGGACAATACATAATGATGAAAGGGTCAATCAATCAACAAGAAATATCCATCAACAAGAAATATCCATCCTAAACATATATGCACCCAACACAGGATCACCAGCTTTTATAAAGCAACTACTAAGTTAACTATAAAAAATATATTGACATTAACAGTATCATAGCTAGGGACATAAATACCCCACTAACAACCCTAGATAGATCATCAAGGAAAAAAATCAACAGGGAGAACCAGAACTTCAACTTGACATTTGACCGAATGGACTTAATAGATACATGGAGAACAGGCAACCTAACAACCACAGAATATACTTTCTACTCATCACTACATGGAATGTACTTCAAGATCCACAACATCATCAACCATAAATCATGCATGAATACATTCCATGAAATCAAAATACTGCCATGCATCATCTCAGACCACAGTGGAATAAAATAAATATCACCACCAACAAGATTCCCCCAAAACACACAAAGACATGGACATTAAATCACATGATGCTGAACTACTCTTGGGTCAACAAAGAAATCAAAACAGAAATTAAAGGATTCCTGGAAACAAATGAAAACAAAGACTCATCTTACCAAAACCTCTGGGATACCATGAAAACAGTACTAAGAGGAAAATTTATAACTCTACACACACATATTAAGAAAATAGAAAGATCACAAGTTAACAGCCTAAAAAATCACCTATGGGAGTTGGGAAGTCAAAACCACAAAAACTCCAACTTTAGCAGAAGAATCCAGACCACCAAAATAAAAGTCCATAGACATAGAAGACAAAAATACCATAGAAAAAAATAAAAGCAGGTTCTTGGTAATGATAAACAAGATTGATGGACCCCTAGCCAGATTGATCAAGAAAAAGAGATAAAAAGCCTAATAAACACAATCAGAAATACAAAAGATCAAGTCACAAACCCTAAATAAGTACCAAAGATTATCAGAGATATCCACCTGTATGGAAACAAGCTTGATAACCTAAATGAAATGGAGGACTTTCTGACATCACACAACTTCCCAAGGTTGAAACAAAAAGAAATTGAAATCCTAAATAGATCAATAACAACAAATTGATTTCATCATAAGAAAACTACCTTAAAAAAAAAAAAGCCCTGGACCAGATGGTTTTCAGTGGAATTCTACAAAACAAACAGGAGGAGCTGATACCAATCCTATTAAAATTGTTCCAGGCAATTGACAAAGAGGAAACTCTCCTGCAATTATTTTATGAAGATAATATCACACTGATACCCAAGCCAGGTAAAGATCAAACAAAAAAAGAGAACTACAGGTCGTTATCCCTGATGAATATAGATACAAAAATTCTCAACAAGATTCTAGGAAATTGGATCCAACAACACATCCTAAAAATTATCCACCATGATCTTCATCCCCGAGACGCAGGGCTGGTTCTACATCTGCAAGACCATAAATGTAATTAAATGCATCAACAGATGTAAAAACAAGAACCGCATGATTATATCATTAGATGCAGAAAAGGATTTAGACAAGGTACAGTATCCCTTCTTGATAAAATTTCTTAGACACCTGGGCATAAAGGGAATGTACCTCAAAACAGTAAGAGCCATCTATGATAAATGCACAACCAACATATTGCAAAATGGACAGAAATTGTAAGAATTTCCCCTGAAAACCAGAACAAGACAAGGCTGCCCACTCTCACCCTTCCTTATGTTAGACTTCCAACATAATGCTGGAAGTCTAGCTATAGTAATCAGACAAGAGAAGGAAATCAGGGGTATCCAAATAGTAAAGAGGAAGTCAAGTTCTGCTTGCTGACGATATGATTCTATACCTTAAAATCCCAAGCGAATCTGTCAAAAACCTCCTTGCACTGATAAAGGACTTTGGCAAAGTCTCAGCGTACAAAAATCAATGTGCAAAAGACAATCACATTTTTATACCCAAACAAAAAATAGGCAGAGAACCAAATAAAAACACAATCCCATTCACAATAGTCACACACAAAAAAGAAATACCTTGGCCTAATCCTAAAGAGGAATGCAAAAGACCATTACACTTAAAACTGCATAACAGTATTCAAAGGAATCAAAGAGAACACACACAAAAAAATGGAAAAGTATTCCATGCTCATGAATTAGAAGAATCAATATTGTTAAGATGTCCATTCTACACAAGGGAATCTACAGATTCAATGCAATACCCATTAAATTGTCAACAGCATTCTTCTCAGACCTGGAAATTCATATGGGAATAAAAAAGACCATGGAAGCCAAAACAATCACCAGCAAAAAACCCCAAACCAAACCAAAACAAAAAAAAACAAAGTGGGAGGTATCACACTTCCAGACTTTAAACTTTATTTTAAGGCTACAATAATAAAAACAGCTTTGCATTGGTACAAGAATAGGCATATGGTCCAATGGAACAGAATAGAGATTCCAGAAGCAAAACCTAAATTTCTCAACCAACTCCTCTTTGACAAAGTCTCCATCAACAACCACTGGGGAGAGGAGAACCTATTCAGTAAATGGTGCTGGGAAAACTTGCTGACCACATGCAGAAGATTGAAACAGAACCCCTACCTATCACCATACACAAAAATTAACTCTAAAGACCAAAGACCTAAACATAAAATCTCAAATTATAAGAATCTAAGAAAACACAGGACACACCTTTACAGAAATTCAAATAGTCAACCAGTTTTGATCAAAATTCCAAAAGTCCATAGCATAAGAGATAAGATAGACAAGTGGGACTTCATCAAACTGACAAGCTTCTGCAAAGCAAAAGAAAGCATCAAGGGAGTGAGGAGGCAGCCCACAGAATGGGAAAAAATTTGTCACCTGTATATCTGATGAAGGCCTAACATCCAAAATCTACAAGGAACTCAAACATGCTGAAAGGAAAACAAACAAACAGCCCCATTAAAAGATGGGCAGAAGATATGAATAGACACTTTTCAAAAAAAGGCACACAAGCAGCCAACAGAGACATGAAAAAATGCTCAGCCTCACTAATCATCAAAGAAATGCAAATCAAAACTATACTGAGAACCACTAACTCCAGTCAGGATGACCCTTATTAATAACTCAAAAAATAAAAGATGCTGGAGAGTATGTGGGGAAAAGGGAACGCTTCTACACGGTTGGTGGGAGTGTAAGTTAGTACAACCTCTGTGAAAAACAGTATGGCAACTTCTAAAAGATCTAAAATCCACCTTCCATATGACCCAGCAATTCCCCTTCTGGGAATTGACACAGAGGAACTCAAATCATTCTACCAAAAAGACACCTGCACACACATGTTTATTGTAGCCCTATTCACAATAGCAAAAACATCATGTAACACACTGTGCTGCCCATTGAAAGTTTAGTGGATTAAAATAATATGGTAGACATCCATGGTGGAATATTGCACAGCCATAAAGAAGGGCAAAATTATGGACTTTTGCAGCAACTTGGATGAATTTAGAGTCTGTCATATTCAGTGATCTATCACAGAAAGAAAGAACTGAGTGTCACATGTTCTCACTCACAAACAGACCATGAACATTTATCATAACACTATAAGAAAGGGATTGGCAGCAGTGGGATACTGCCAGGGAAGGGAGGGGTGGCACAAAACATCAGTAAGAGTAACTGACCCCAAACCAGGTGAAGTGGGGACCAAAGGGAGGCTCAAATTTCACCTGTACAATGACCAATTATCTACCTAATCCTGAATTGTACCCCACATCTTTAAAATAAAATTTAAAGAATAATAAAATATAAAAGAAATAATGTATGTGTGTTCTAAGAGGAATGACAGAAATTAATGCCACCTTAGAAGACAAAAATGATGCAGGAATGATGACTCCCATCCCATCAGATCTCCATTTAATTCACCATTCTTTGCCCTCCCAAAATTAGACAGACCCCGGTGATCAGGTGAACAGAGTAGACTATCACAGACTCAATCAAGCAGTAACCCCTTGATTGTAGCTGTGTTGCCATATATGGTATCTTTGCTAAAGCAGATTAATATGGCCTCAGGTACATGGTCTGTGACCATTGACTTAATTAATGCATTTTCCCTATCACTCTCAGGAAGGACAACCAGAAGCAGTACACAATCAAACCTGCCTGGGGTAGAAAACAGTATATATGTATAGTCTTGCCTCAAGGACATAATCATTTTCCTTTCCTAATCAGAATAAAGTCTGAAAGGGTGTGAATCACCTGACCATTTTGTAGAACATTACACTGTTCAGCTCGGTGGTTGATATTGTGTTATTAGACTGGATCAACAGGAAGTGGAAAATGTATTGGAGGTCTTGGCAAGATACATACACTCAGAAGGATTATCAACCTGAATAACAGACAGAGAGGGACTTTATCTTTTTCTAATATTATAACTTTTTTTAAAAAAAAGAGAAAGGGGCTTTCTAAAAGAAAAGATATTTGGGAAGAAAACATTGCGATGGGAATACAAGTGCCATGGAAACTATGTCCATATTCAGGGAGGTAAAGAAAGACAAAGGCAAAAAAAAAAAAAAAAAAAAAAAAGATTATGTAATTGCTTTGAAATAACTATCTTTGGCTATAAAGATCATAACAAGGGTGATGCAAAGTCTGAGGTTAGACAGGGAGTTACTGGACAGATGTTTTTGCAGAAGTAGTGTGTGTGTGTGTGTGTGTGTGTGTGTGTGTAAGGTTGTGATGACCTTTGTATTAGGTTGTGGGTTTTGTATAGTCATTTTTATTGCTAGACATACAAGTGTGGTAACTCTATCTTCGTAGCCTTCCCTGACTCTGTCAGAGTTTTCTTAACATCAGTGACTCCATTTTGCTTTTGACAATTTTCACAGGGTGGTAGACAAACCCTATGAAGATTCAGGAGCCCATTATATCATTAAACTTTCTAGGAGTTCAGAGGTTTGGGGTATGTACTTTCAAAACTCTCCTAACCACTAACACTAAGGAGAAAGCACACTAGGCAGGCCTGTTTGGGTCCTGGAATCCACAAGTCTGTAGAATATTAGACTTATGCTTTTCTTTGTATGTGTTTCAAAAATAGACTTTGTCCTTTGTCACCAAAAAAGTAATGAAATAACATAATAATATTAATAATAAAGAACAACATCTCATGCCAGGATTTTCAATATATCCTGTCTTTGTTGATGGTCAGCAGTAGGAAGTGAATCCCAATTTTCCTCAGCCCAGTCATTCTCAGAGAATACTGGCAATGGGCCATCATAACCACAGGGAAAATAAGACACAAGACAGTGCTAACACCTAAAAATAGAATTCCTTTCCTACCAGTTTATTCTATGCAACGCTTGCGATCTGAGTCTACCCTTTATATGATCACTCAGTCACATAAACTAATCTGGTATCAAAAGCATTAAAGGAATTTCCCAAACACTTTACTACAGCAAACAAAATTCTAATTTTTTAGAAATGTGAAACAAATGATGGTGTCTGAGAAGGTTTACCGGATGCTTTTTGCAAAAACTTCAGGGCTACTGATATGTTTACCCCTCAAGTCTTATTGCTTTATGTTACCTTTGCGGGTTCATGGGCTCCTCTGAAGGTCTGAATTACAACCACATCCTCAAAATATGTGTGTAAACAATTTGCTCCAGGTTTACACCCAATTTTAGGTAATTAACAGAAGTCCTGAAGACTACATGGTTTATAGACTCCCAAGGTTAAGAAACAGCAAAACAGCGCCTTATACAACGTTTCTCCAGGCCATTTATTGAGTTGACATCTAACCCAGCAAGATTCATCACAGGCTCTGCAACTATTAAGGCAATGGAAATGCCAGTTGGCAACAGAGATACCCTCCCCTGGAGATGCTACAATCAGGACTTTTTTGCTGGACTAAACTGCTGAGCAGTTCTTGTATGTTCAAAAATCAAAATCTGTGTTCATCTTACATTAATTGTGATTTCAGTGGGGCAAATAAGTGACACTGAAACTCTGAGGTATTGCTTCAGTTTCTAGTTATTTCCACCATTGTAAGTGCAAGTCAGTATTTATTGTATTATTTTGGCTTGATAAACACACTTGATGTACACGGTCATTTATAAATAAGTTTTTCCTGAAATCACGCTGTGATGAAATTATGAATAATGGCACTTTAATAATGGCTAGCGGGTAATGAGTACTTGCATGTAAACATGTGCTTACTGCTTGGCAAACATTATCTCAATGCAGTTTGACAATGGTTCTCTGAGGAGGGAATATTATCCACAGTTTGCAAATGAGAAAGCAGAGGCTTAGGAGGTAAAATAACTTGGCCAAAGTCCTTTGTCTAGAAAGAGGCAAGGCTGGGATTTCACCTCAAGTTGTTCAGACTCTCAAAGCTTTGTATTTAATTCGATGCTATAATGCCTCCCTAGTAGAAAAAGAAAAAAAGATAAACTTAAGAACATCTTATTGATTATTTTTTGTTATTTTATTTTTAGATTGGAAAATATAGTTTGTTTAGAAGTAAATTAGAGAGAGAGAAGAGAGAGGAGGTTCACCTCCACAAGGTAGGAGAGGAGGCCAAAGCCAAGAAACATGGAGGTCATAGCTCAAAGAGCCACGTGGACACACTGGAGTTTAACAAAGCAAGGGTGGCTGGCCGCTCAAAGTTGAATCCTTTTAAACTTTTCCTTTGATGAGGTGATTTGGTGGTGCTCTGCTCCACATCATCATGGAGGACAGGTATGCACAGGTGCTGATACCAGGTGATAGACAGCAGGCAGACGGGTGGGTTAGCCACATGACAATTGCCATGTTGATGGGGTCTGTGCCATGATGGTCATGAAGAGGTGATTAGGTTAACTTGTTCACAAAACAAGCTGGCGAGGGGTTGTAAAGCAATTATCAAGAGCTACCTCTGAGAAACTGGCTCTTTCCTTGGCTAGTGGATTAGAGGGTAAAGTGAACTGCTAGAGAAACATGATAGTTCTAAGCAATGTTAAAATGGCTGCTCATTTGGGTATTTTGTCCTTTCATTTCTCCCTCTTGTTATTTTAAAATATTCTTATTTGCACCTGGGAACAGGGGCAAAGATCAGGCTTCTGTAATTGCTTCCTGCTGGATAGAGGTATAGAGATGTCCCTACCTGTCTAGAGTAAATTATTGCCTACAATTTAATGTACAACCTAACTACATGTCTCCCAACTAATGTTTTCAAATTTGTTTTCTTCAGACTTTCTCAAAGTAACTGTAGTTTCTTGTTAAAGTCTATTAGCAAACTCCTCATACTGTCTATAAATTCTCATCACAAAACCCAAAGAAACTTGGAGACAAGCAGCAGGAACATCCACATATGAACTCAGGAATCCACTGGTACAATAGTGGGGACTGCCTGGACTCCTGTAGTGGGTGTCAAATCCAGTGGGAGTAACTATAAATACATTATACCAGACAACAAAGCCTCCATATGTCACAACGGCGGTTATAATGGCCTTTATTACAGTAGTATTAGTTCTGATATTATACGCTTATATGCAGGATTTTGTATACAGATACTAAAGATACTTAGCAACCCCACTAAGTGATTTCTTTATTCACACAAGAGGATTATCTTCATAAAGATAATGCTCTTTTACTGTAACTTATTTACAACCAAATACAACATACAATAATGTACACAATCAAATGTCTCTCTTTTAAGTATTGAACATAGCAAGTGTATACACCTGTGTAACCACCTTCCAAATCAATATACAGAATATTTCTGTCATTTTCAAGTAGTTTCTTTGTGCTTCTTTGCAATTAGTTTCCTACTTTCTACCTTCAGCAACCACTAATTTGATTTATAGAAATATAGATGTTTGGCTTGTTCTAGAAGGTTATAGAATAGAATCATATAGCATATACCCTTCAGTATCTGCCTTCTTTTGCTTAGCATAATGTTTTTGAGATTCATTCTTATACATGATCTCTTCATGTAACAATAGCTTGATCCTTTTTTTTCTGAGTCGGTGTCTCACTCTGTTGCCTAAGCCAGAGTGCCGTGGCACGCTCACGGCCCACCACAGCCGCAACCTGCTGGACTCAGGTAATCCTTCTGCCTCAGTCTTCCAAGTTGCTGTAACTACAGGTACATGCCACCATGTCTGGCTCATTTTTGATGTATTGAAGAGACGAGGTCTTGCCAAGTTTCCCAGACTGGTCTCCAACACGTGGACTCAGGCAGTTCTCCCACTTCCACCTCCCAAAATGCTGGGATTATAGGCATGAGACACCGCACCCAGTTGCTTATTCCTTTTGTTATCACTGACTAGTATTCCATGTTATGAATATTCTCAGTTTACTATCTATTTATTTGTGGAGGAGTATGTGGACAGTTTGCAGTCTTTTAAGTATTATGTTTAAATCTGTTTTAATCACTGGCTTGCAAGTCTTTGTGTAGACATAGGAGTGAAATTTCTCTAAGAGTGTAATTACCTGTCTCTATGGTAAGTGTACAGACATACATCTTCACACAAACTTGTCAAACTGTTTTCCAAAGTGGTTTTATCGTTTTACACAGCCACTAGCAATATAGCAGTTTTTTGAAGTTGCTTTATAACCTCGCCGACACTCAGTATTTTTATGTTAGCATTCATATGTGTATGAAATGTCACTATTTTAATTTGTATTTCTCTAATGATACTGAACATGGGCTTATTGGCTATTTCCTTATCGTCTATTGTGAAATATATGTTCAGATCTTTGGCCTATTTTTATTAATTAGGCTATTTGTCCTACTAGAGAATATAAACATATACATGAATACATTCTGGAGATGAAAATCTTTTGAAGATTATCTATCTATTCTCTGTGATTCATTTCTCTATTAATATTATTATTAACAATAAATATAAATTGCAGTCTCTAACTTGCCATTTAATTTTCTTCATTTGAAAAAAAATCTTCATAGTGTCCTTTGAAGAGCAGAATTTTAAATTTTGAAGTTTAATTGATATGCATTTTTTAATCTCTCATTCACTTTGTATCCTATCTAAAAAACTTCACTCACCTTGAATCTGTAAAGATTGTCCTGTACTAGTAGTATTGCTATTATACGACTCTACACATTTTATTTTACCACTGTATATCGAGAGTTGTATATAAGTTTAATTTAACTCTTCTCCTAAGCTTGCAGGATCTTTCAGATTTCCACTGAATGTCCTAAGTGATCCATAAAGTCTCTTTATAGTGGTTGTTCAAAACACAAATATCTCCCACTTGGTAAGCTCCAGAAACAATTTTTCTTTTCCAAGTGCTTGCTTTTTATCTAACTTTATGAAATGTCATCCTATGTATGTAAGGTTAGAGTGAGCCAAAGTCTTGAGGGGACTCCTAAGTGGATTTCTGGAGCTCATTGTAGAGGCAGCTCCCTCTTCTCAGGTGTTCAATTCCATGAACTCTAGCTGCTTTTGCTTTCCTGAGCTCTGACTCTCCCTCCACCCCGGTTCCCCTCTTCCCTCCCCTTTTCTCTTCAGCTTATTAAGAATGTCATACCCTTCCTGGAAATCACCCCCTTCCCCCGAAGATCCTTCTCCCTCATAGAAAGCCAGAATCATCTGAGAAATCACCTCCTCTGTTTCTCTTCTCATGGGGACCACAGTCCTTCCCTGCCAGTTGCCCAGGGATTGAAAACATTTTTTTCCTACTTTCTAGTTTTTGTGATGGAAATTTTGTCCAGTGCCAGTTATTCCTTTATGAATCAAAAGAGAAATTTGACATAGAATTTTAAAACAAACTTTTGAGATTATTTTGGTTGGTTTTGAAATTGATTTTCTTTCTTTAGGCAAATTTGAAGTAAAGAAAAAGAAATTATCTTGACTAAAATATTTAAAACGCATTAATTATTTAATAGCTGGTGGCATTTTTTTAGCTATGAACATTTTAATTTTTAATAAAAACCCAAAAATAAAATTGATTTTTACAGTCTTAGTGACATTACTATTTTTTTTTTTATTGAGGATATGGCATTATAGAGAGTATGAGTGATTTGGCAAAGGCTATTCGATTAAGTTTAATTCCACAGAAGTATTAATAGCTAAGAATCGTTTTGTGTTTTCTGTCTGATTTATATTATTTCCTCACTTAATTTTCCCATCAACTCTATAAGGTGGATTCTGTAACATCCATCATTTTATGGATGAGGAAACTAAGGCTAAGATAAATTTTAAAAATGCCTTAGTTAAACAACTAGAAAGGGCAAAGTCTGGAATTTGACTTGTCTAATCTCATTCCAGACCCTAATTTTTTAATGACTGTAATAACTTCATTTTGTATTGAATGCCTGGTATACACTTGGCCTGAGGTAAAGATAAATAAGACTTTGTTTTCTATCACCCATGAGCTCACCAGATGGGGACAGGGAGACAGATACGTGAACAAAGTGCCAGAAACATGAGAAGAGCTAGAATAGAGACAAAGTGTGTGTATGTGTGTGTGCGTGCCTCTGTATGTGTGTGTGTGTGTGTGTGTGTGTGTGTGTGTGTGTGTGTGTATGTGTGTAAAACAGGGGGTGGGGAATGAGGAATCTTCCATGAAAAGGAGCAAGGTGCAGAAAGACAGCAAATTGAACAAGGCACAAAATGAGAGGTAGGGCAGGGGATGGAAGGGCTGGAAAAGAAATCTACTGACCATCTCTACCAAGTGGAATAACCTCTAGGAGGCCTGGTGAGAGATTAACAGGGCAGGGTTCCAGCTACTAAGACATCCCCAACCTCCTAGGGGGCAGACAAATCACACAAATAGGCACGCAAACCATATGTCTTACTACCGGACAAACACATTGGTGTGGGAGCCCCCGGATGGGAAATATTCATCCAGTCTGAAGACTTGCATAAGAATCCCTGGGGAAGTTGATCCGAAATGGAGACCAGAAGCAGCGGCGGACACGTTATGTCTTACAGCACCAGGACCCTTAGTGTCCTTTTGACCTCCATGAACTGCATGGGACTGTGACCTATGGAAAACAGAGTACTTACATTTATCATATTTTGTCTGAGGGGTCTGACGTTTTGGCTTTGTGAATAGTCCAAAGCTGGATGCGTTGTTTCCTAAACTCTTTTCAAGGTGCCTGGTCTTGTATAAGTTGGGAATTTTAAATCATTTACGGCAACTTGAAAATTCTTCTGCATGTTTGTAAAAAGAGCCTGTTCCTAGACATCATGTTTATTTTTCAAGTGGTGTCACTATTTTTAAAAATTAAGGACTTCAAAACCTTCAGTCACATATTTTAGACATTACACAATGTGTTCCTCAAGCATATGCTAAGTAATGACACAGAGAAATCATTTAGCTTGGGGGAAGGGGGAACAGCAGCTGAATATGAAAGTTTGTTAACAAATATTATGATTTGTTATTTAACAGTTGGTTTCATTTGGCATTTGGAGATTTTCTCAAATGCAAGCGTGTGTGGTGTACTAAGAGTTACTTGTGCAATAAGCAAACATCTTTGGTCAAAATGTGGCTGGCATATTTAACCAAATAAAAAATGAGAAGACAACACATCCTGGAGATTAATATTTGGGGAAATATTTACAAACACGCAAATTTTTTTGTTGATTTTCCAACATTTTGTGTCTATTTTTGTCTATAATTTTGAAAATGAAAAACAGTCAAAATAATTACTCAGATATCTTTTTTTCTTATGATTCAGCATGGAGCATACTTGTAATATTTCTGTACACTGTCCTGTGGAGGCTGAAACATCACTAAGCCAATGTTAACTTCTCTCTCCTCCCACTGTATTTTGATTATTTAATTTGTCTGTAGACATATTTTTTTCATGCATATGATTTGTACCCTTCTCCTATCAAGCAAATAAACTTCCAGATTCTTGAGTCTTAGAAGGATGAACTGCCAAAAACATGGTCTGTGATGGAATGAGTGGAAGGTGAGTATGGGAGGTAAACTCAGCATTTTGATTGCCAGATAAATTTTTAAGCATCTGAGGAATTTAAGATTAGTAGAGCTTCTGAAAATAATGAAGGAACTCCAACAGGAGACTATTGTTGAATTTTCATCACTTTATAAGCATTTACATTCATGTACATTTGCATATCTTTGTTAGATATATCTTCAAATCTCTATTTTTTGTGATTGTATGTAAAGACATTTACTGAAATATGTTGCAACATGGTATAACAAATAGTTAATGAAATAGGCTGGTTTCTTTTGAGATATTATCTTTACTCTTTGAAAATCATGGAAAACAAAGGCTTCCATTCATATTTAGGAGAACGAGTCACAATTTCGTGATTGGAGGTCAAGTGCAATAGAAGACCAATTTTTTTTAGAGCATTTTTATCTGAAATAAACAGAGAACGTTGGTGTTAATGCTATCCAAGAACTGAAAAGAGAACTTGGAGGGGACTGAGGGAGCATAACTTCACAGCCCTTTTATGGAAGAAGCTGTCCTGAACAACTGGTAGAAGCTCTGGTTGCGTGAGTAGGGCTATTTCTGTAGACTTCTTCCCAGTTCTATCTCAGCAGGCTGCTTGATCTTCATTTGATTTCCGGAGTAGATTTCTCTACTAAGAAGAGAATGTGTTGAACAGCCAACATGAATATCAGTCTGCTTGGCAGTCAGAGCCTCATAAATTACTCTATTGGTTCTTTGACACAAATCAGTTTCATGTGAGTTTGAGTTACATAAGCTGGATTTTTTGTTGTTGCTGTTGTGCCTGGTTGCCACTGACAAAACTGGTCATTAAATATCAACTGAAGACATATATATCCAAGAAGATCAAACTCTGGAGTAAAGATGAATAATTGAAATATTTTTCGAAGTACTCACCCATCCACCCTGCCCAATTATAAAGCTAACATGGGCTTCTATAAAAAAATTATTAAAAGCAATCGAATAAACAATTGTAACACTATATAAAGCATTGTAGATTGTTGCAGACATTGCCTAACACCGTAGATTTAGATGTCCTTCTTTCTAGCTTTTTTTCTAAGCATAAATTACATGGTTAAAACTATATCAACACAGCCGACACTTGTTAAATATTTATGATATACTTAAGTCACTGCTTAACTACTTTATGTGCATTGATTCATCTTAATCCCCCAAATAACTTCATGCAGTGAGTAGCAATATTATTCCATTTTGCAGGTGAGACTATTCAGGCGCAGAACATTTTTAAACAACCTGCCCGATGTTACAAAGTAGTGGAACTGCGATTTAAACTGAGATAGCCTAACTTTATAGCACAAATTAGTAACCATCATTTTGCTATTCTGTTTCAAGTATAATCCGTGTCCTGTTATTTTCAATTCACAAAAGTTAACACACTCTCTGTATAACCGTAAAGTCCAAAAACCTTCTTGACCATCAGCCAATTGCTCATGATTAAATAACCCTCAACTTGATTTTTCCCCAAGAAGACTCAGAGATAAATTTTCTCAGCTAAATAATGAAATACTTTCCCCCCTTTGGTAGCAAAGCTGAACTGTTTAATAACCACATATAGAATTTGATATGGTATGAGATTTAAGTGCTGGTTTATATCGCTTTAATATTTCTAAATTGTAAAGTGTATTATGTTAAATCTTTGACATTTTACATGAGAAATAAAATCACAAACATTATCTAATATTATTGCCTGGGTTGAGAATTAGATTATCCCAGGCAAGGAATGACAAAGGAAAGCGATCTAATGAAGAGATTATGATACTATGAATGACAAAGGAAAGCGATCTAATGAAAAGATTATGATACTATGATGTGTTCTTTGAAGTGTTATTCAGAATATAAACTAATGGGTTATGCATAATGTGCAAGTGTTCTTCTTTCTGATGTATTTCTGCCAAATTCAATTTCAGTCATTTCTTTCGTTCAACTCCCTGTCCAGGGATGGTGGTCAAAGGAATTTTGGGGGAAGGGATTGGCTTCCTCTTTCAAGTGGTAAGCCTAGGAGGTTCACGTCTGCCTGGGATTGTGTCTCCTTTTCCCACAAAGACTATATTTATTTGGTACAAAAATTGAAAATAAATGAAACAAAAATGCAAACTTTTTAACCGAGGGTATGAATCTGGGAATTTAATGCTATGTAAAAAATGTTGACTTTTTGTTTGTTTTCATTGTTTTTGTTTTTGATTTTGCTTTGACTTTTCTTTTTTTTAACCATCTGATGAACAAACACTTAGAAAAGAAAGCAGAAGTTTTGGGAGGCTGTTAAGGGTTTGCTAAGATCAAATCTCTGCAAACTTGCCATATTTTCTTCTCTCCTTCCCCATTTTCTCTCTCTCCCGGGTCCCTCTCTCCCTCACCCCTTTTCCTTCCTTCCCTCTCTCTCTCCATTCCTTCTGTCTCACTCCATTTTCTTTCAACATTATGCTGATAGAATGAGCCAATACTTTAACTTAGTGTGTTTTATTTATACACATTTTTAAATCAAGACTCTTACAGTTGTCTTTGTAGGCCAGATGAAGTGATGTATATGAGATAACTATACAGTCAAGAAACAGACCATCTACACTGTCCCCTTCCAAGAAAAAAAAAAGCCCCAAATAAGGTTTCTTTTTTGTTGTTGTTGCCTTTTTTTTTTTTTTTTTTTTTTTTTTTTTTTGAATTAAAACCTTACTCTGTTGTCCAGGCTGGAATGCAGTGGCACGCTCACAGTCACTGCAGCCTCGACCTGCTGGGTTCAGGCAATCCTTCCGCCTCAGCCTTCCAAGTAGCTGGAACTGCAGGCACGTGCCACCATGCCTGGCTAATTTTTTATTTATTTATTGTAGAGACAAAGTCTCACCAAGTTGCCCAGGCTGGTCTCGAACCTGTGGACTCAAGCAATCCACTCAGCTCAGCCTCCCAACGTGCTAGGATTACAGGTTGAGCCGCCAAGCATGGCCTAGGTTTCTTAAAAACTAACTTCCAACTTTATTTTTAGGGTGAGGAGGCAGTCTTAATACTCTCACTAGCATTGCAAACTGCCATTAACTTATACAATGTCAGAATGTTAGTAACATGGTAATAATGTATAATAATTAGTAATCAAATCTGGGAGGTTTTAGATAACTGTAAGGAGAATATTAACAGTACTATAATATGGTCAATTAAAAACAGCTAATACTCTAACAGCTTGAATGGAAGTTTACAGTCTAGAAGAAGGGAGGTAACAGAATCTTTGTACGCCCTGTTAGAAATATTACATCTTTAATTTCATATCAATTATAAGGACTACATTAGAAATACATTCTCTTTAAATCGGAGTACATTCAGAAAAATACTAGCAAGTGGGGCTAGCTGAACACCTTTTATTTAAAAAAAATTTTTGAAATTGCAAAGAACAATTGAAAGTCTGAGGCATCTAATGGCAATTACCTTAAACATCTAAAACTGAAATCTATAGAAAAATATTTAGATTAATCAGTATAATATTATAGATCACGAATGCTAAATTAATAACTTAACAAAAGCTGTGAGAAGTCCTAACTTGGCTCAATGAAAGAAATAACTAGGAAATGAAATTTTCCCTCAAACAGATTTTGTCACAAAAAAATAGTCATAATATTTGGTTCAAGAAGAGGCTGGTCAACTATCAGAAACATTTTTAGAGAGAACCCTTAAGGATGGAATATTGAGCTAGAGAGCCTGCCAAGCTACCTCCAATGCAAAAATTTCTTAATCCCATGAATCTGCAAAATTATTTCTTTTGAATTGGATTAGATCTATTAAAATGTATGATTGTTTTATTTTTTCAAGTAAATTATTGCCTGGACAATTAATTAAATTTAAAAGATTAAATTGAAAAAGTCACAAATAGATAAAAGTGTTTCCTATTTTCATGAATCAGAAGAATTAATATTAAAATGTTTATACTACCCAAAGTTGTTGTGATTATTATTATTTATTATTATTTTTTGAGTTGGAGTCTCACTCTGTCGCCCAGACTGGAGTGCAGTGGCCGCTCCCGGCCACCGCAGCCTCGCCTCCTGGGCTCCGGCGATCCTTCCGCCTCAGCCTTCCGAGTAGCCGGAATTACAGGCATGCGCTACCACGCACGACTGATTTTTTGATTTATTGTAGAGACGAGGTCTCGCCAAGTTGCCCAGGCGGGTCTCGAACCCGCGGGCTCAGGCAATCCACTCACCTCAGCCTCCCAAAGGCGTGGGATGACAGGCTGAGCCACCGAGCCCGGCGTCAAAGTTATTTTTAATATTGCTAAAATGTTCATATTTCTCAAAGTGATCTTATAGATTGAATGCAATCCCTATCAAAATACCAATAATGCTTTTCATAGGAATAGAAAAAAAATTCTCCAATTTGTATGGATCCACAAAAGATCCTGAATAACTAAAGTTATCTTGAGCAAAAAGAGCAAAGCTGGTGGCATCATATTACCTGACTTCAAAACATACTAAAAAGCTATAATAACCAAAATGGCATAGTACCGGCCTAAAGACAGACCTACAAAACAATGGACAAAATAGAGTGCCTCAAAATAAAGTCATTCATGTATGATCAATTGTTTTTTGAAAAAATGCAGACAGTACACAATGTGGAAGGAACAGCAAAACATAAGAGAAAAGCTCTATGACATTGGTCTGGTCAATGATAATTTGGAATTGACCCCAAAAGTGCAGGCAATGAAAACAAAAATAGACCAGTGGGACTCATCAAGCTAAAAAGCTTCTGTGAGCAAAGGGGAAAAAAATCCAGAGTGATGAAAGACTCTATGGCATGGGAAAGAATATTTACAAACTATACATCTAATAAGGGATTCGTTCCCCTCAGGAAACTCAAACAATTCGATGGCAAATACAAATAACTCGATTAAAAATTGGGCAAGTATCTGAATAGACGTTGTTTAAAAGAAGACACGCACGAGGCCTACAGGTCTGTGACAAAATGCTCGACATTACTCATCGTCAGTGCCATGCCAATTAAAACCACAACAGGATATTACCTCACACTGATTAGGATGGCTATTATCAAAAACATGAAAGATAAATGTTGGCAAGGAAGTGGAGAAAGGGGAATTCTTGCTCCTTATTTGTAGAAATGTAAATTAATACAGCCATTATGAAAAACAATGTAGCATTTTCTCAAATGATTAAAAACAGAATTGCCATATGATCTAGCAATCCCATTTCTGAATATGTATGCCAAAAAATGAGATTCCTATTTTGAAGGGATATCTGCATTTCTGCATTCATGGCAGCATTATTCACAATAGCCAAGATAGAGAATCAACCTAAGTGTCTATCATGGATAAAGAAAATATGGTATAGATACCCAATGAAATAGCATGCAGCCCTGAAAAAGAAGGAACTTATGTCATTTGTGACTACAGTGGTGGAGTTGGAAGACATTATGTTAAGTGAAATTTGCCAGGCACAGAAAGACAAATACCATATGATCTCATATTTGGAATATAAAATTGCTGAACTCACAGAAGTAAATGGAATGGTAGGGGATTGGGGAGTTGTTGGTCAAAGGATACAAAATTTAAGTTAGATAGGAAAACTAAGTCCAGGAAATCTACTGTACCCATCAATGGTGACTATAGTTAATAACAATATATTGAAGTCTCAAAATCACTAAGAGAGTAGATTTTAAGTGTCCTCATTACAAAAAAAATGAAATGATGCATATGTTAATTAGTTTCATTAAGCCATTCAACAATGTATACATATTTCAAAATATGTTGTACACAACAAACATATACAATCTTTGTCAATGAATTAACAAAATTTAATAAAAATTTAGAGAAAGATAGATGGTAATTTCTTGCCTGAAATAAGTAGCTATCAAGAAAATTTACTTTTGTATTTTCTGATGGGTAAGACCAAAATGGTAGATTTCTTTGATAACTTTGAAAAATTCAAATATAATATGGAATATTGTTTTTTATTTCCATTTGGATTTCAATTATATGTTTTTTAACCCAAAGTGTCCAATTTGTAAACTCTGCGTTGCTCATTGTATCTACCTACTAACAGCATTGCTAATGGCGCTACAGCTGTTTCTCTGTTAAATGCCATTTCAGTGGTGTCTGCCTGTTTGCAAACATCTAGATTTTTTAAAAATAGGCATTTCTAAGTGTCTTAAAATTTAACATAACGAAGCGATTTTTAAGCTTTTCATTCTGTTGTTATATCCTTCTGAACAAAGCTTAAAAGCAATATTCGGATAAGGATGTGTGTATACATATATACAGTCAGACTACAACATTTAGTTCAATAAGTTGGTTGTCATTTATGGGAGCTATTAATTTTCTATGTGACTATTTAGTGATAAAATTAGATCTGATTTTTAAAAATCGAAGTAGGTTATTATTGTAGACAATGTTCTGCACACATCATAAAAACACAGGGATTTTTGCCATAACGTGGCGTTTTTATTTCTGAAAACTAAAAAAAAAAAAAAAAAAACTGTTTTTCAAAATTGTGCAGTAAAAATAACAAGACTCTTGGGAAAAATAGGGTTGGGACAGACCACACAAAATTTATGCAATTTCATAACCAGAGCACTAACAAAAATGTTTATTGGTACTTGAGGAGATACCTTGGAAACTGGCAGACACTCATATGCCTGAAGCTGCTTCACAGAATATTAAAAATGCAAAGAATAAATGGAGAGGAAACACTGACTTGTAGTCACTGAGACAATGAAAATGGAAGAGGAGCTCTGATCCCTGGGGCTACTTAAAGATGAGAACAGGAATAACTGCAACTACCGAGATGAAAAGTCATGTAAGGCCAGTGCAAGCACTTTTTTGGATGTAGTGTGCATTTTTGATTATTTAAAAATGGAGTTGAAAATACTTCTTCTTCTATAGATCAGCTGAGGGATTTTTTTTCCTTTCTGCTGAAGGTTGATTCTCATTTACCCCTGCGTTCTGCTACTGCCTAGCAAAAATGCATATGCATGAACACAACTTCCACATGTGTGAGCTAATTGATGCCATAAAAACTAGTTTTATGGTACAGTGCTTCTGAAGCTTTTGCACATACAAGAATTGCCCAGAGAGCTTCTTAAAAACAGATTCCCAGGTTCCGTTTCTGGCAAGGTCCCAGGGGAGGTACGTATTGCTGGCTGTGCAGACCACCTTTCAGGGGGTGAGGCGGTTGCAGTGAAGATGTGTAACTGGTCTCCCTTAACATGTGAACTTATGCAAACATAGACGAAAATTGTATTGAATACCGGATCCATACTTTCAGAAAACGAAATAAGAACATCCCACCAATGCATTTTAGTGAAGTCTCTACTGCCTCCCATATGATTCAATCTTTCCTCTCAAGCAGCTCAGGAGGTGGCAGACACTGCTTCACAATGATGCAGAATTATAAACATTGCCTCAGTGGAATCACCCACTGTAAGTTTAGTTAATTTTTAGGGATATAGGAAAACAACAATTCAAAGCGATAGGTATGCATATTTGGTATGCCTACTTCCTACTACCAAATTAAACATTTTCATCCTAGAAGTCAAAGCTTTCAAAAAAACATACCGGGTGTTAGAAAGCCCAGTTTAATTCATATGGTTGCTTGATTGGTTTTATTCTCCTTGACTTCTGAAAGAATTATTTCTGATAAGAAAGTTTTCATTTTTGTTTTTAGAGATAAACTTTGGATAAAATAAAAGCATATCCTGTGTTTCCATTACATATTCTTTACCTTATGAAAAATGTTGCATATACCAGACCACTGTCTCTCTGGACACTTTCTCTAAAAATGAAGGAGTTGGTTACATGATTGCTCAGATCTATTTAAATTGCAATGCCTTTGAGTATGAAATCTGCAAGCTAACCTCATGGAAATCCTTCAACAACACAGGCCAATGGCTTTTTTCCCCCCAACAATTTTCTAGATAAATTAAGTGAATCATTTTTCTCATTGTTTTAGTCTTTTTCTTCCTTCCATACACTACCCATGCTTCTGAAGAAAAGGACATTAGCAAAGGCAATAAAAGATTTTTTTAAGTACATAATGAGGATTTATAATTCTCACTGCATTACCCTTAATGCCTAGTTAGAAAGACAAGAATACATTAAATACAAAGAATTTAATGTTAATACACAAAGTAGAGAGTTATATTTCAAACTGAGTAATAGACAAGTTCAAGAGTATAGCAAATAGAAGGTTGGCTTCTGGAGCACCAGAGCCACCTTTTCAATTCAGAGCACACTTGTTCATCCTTTCATTAATTCATTCACTCACTCAACAATTGTTTATTGAGTAACTACTTTGTGGCAAGCATTCTGCTAGCTACTAAAATGCAATGTTGAGTGGCTGGCAGTAAGTCTATAAAAGACAGAAAAGGGGTGTGTGTGGCTATAAAGGTAGGAAGAGAACCAAGAGGATATTTGCTACAACAGTCAAGAAAAAAAAAAAAAAGTTTAGCAGTGTCAAAATGCTGGTTAAAGATCAAGTAAGATAAGGGCTAAAAAACATGCCTTTGGATTTTGTGACAAAGTGGTTATCAGCAAATTTATCAAGAGTTGTTTTCACAGAAATTTGAACCAGATGAACATTTGTTCCTGAGAGGTGTTAGAGGAAGAAATGGTGGCATTGAGTGTGTGTGTGTGTGTGTGTGTGTGTGTATACACACACACATATATACACACAATGAGTGCATATTTGTGTATAAATGTATATATATTGTATATATATATATATACACACACGCACTATATATATGGTCAAATATATATACATATATATATACTATATATATATGATCAAATATATATATATATTTGCAGAAGAGAAAGGACTACAGTTCAAGAGAAATGTGTAATTATAGACATTTTTGTTTTTGTTTACTGAGAGAGATTGATCACAACTTACTGTTTATGGAAAGAGTTCAGCTGAGATTAAGACTTGTGTTGTAGAAGAGAGAAGGATAATAGATGGTGTAGTATAGTGCTTTTAAAATTCTTATGTATGTTAATTGGTTAAGGATCTTGTTTAAAATTTCTGTCCTGATTCTGTAGAACTGAGCTGGAATCCAAGATTCTTCACTTCTAATGACCTCCTAGATGATGTTAATGCTGTGTCTGTAGGGCACATTTTGAGTAGCAAGAGTAAAGTAGATTGCTGTGCAAAGTGGTGGGCCTGTTTAAATTGAGTGATTATATATTTATAATGGATAATGCTTGTCCTGCTGTGTTTGTTTTTCTAGCAACTCTTGGTTTCTTGGGCATAGATAAAAGGAAAAAAGAAAAAAAAAGGAGCTTAAGCTGTACATAAAAGGAGCTGAAGAAAGGGATGGGTGGATTGAAAAAAGAAAATGGTTTAGAGTATTCAAGGTCCCAATGAAGTTGAAAAACTATTACAGTGGATGTGGTTGAAAGAGTAAGCTGAAAACAAGGAGCTTATGAATGAGGATTTTGAAAGTAAGATAATAAAGATGAAAGCAAAATCCACGGTGCAGTCCTGGAAGAATATGCCTGAGACGGTATGGGTTGGCAAGGGTTTCATTGTTACTTAACACCCAAGGAGAAAGAGAACTGATGGGAATGGGTCAACTTCAGGACACTCATGGTCAAATGTTGGGGGGTGGAAACTGTAATAAGAAAAGAGGTATAAGCTCTAAGCTCATGTCAAGACTGGCCTTCTAATCTCTTTAGAATTTCTCATAGGATTAACTTGTTTATGCAGTAAGTACTGATTGAGCACCTACTCGAAACTAGGAATTTATCTTAGTCTGTTTCATGTTTCTATAACAGAATACTGAAGCGGAATAATCTTATAAAGAAAAGAAGTTTATTTAAATGATAATTCTACAGACTGCGAAGTCCAAGAACATAGCACTGTATCTGGCTGTCTTATGGTGAGGGTCACATGTTGGGTCAAAACATAGTGATGAAGTGGAAAAGTGAGCAACAGTGTGCAAAAGGATTACAGGGTGAGACAGGAAGAGGAAGCAAGAGTCTTGAAAACTGAACTTGCTTTATAATAGCCTTCTCACCAGTAACTAATCCAGTAGCATGAGAGTGAGAACTCACTCACTCCCAAGGGAGGGCATTAATCTATTCATGAAGGATTCACTCTCATAACCCAAAAACCTTCAGCTAGGCTCCACCTCTCAAAACCACCACATTGGGGATTAAATTTTAACTTGAGTTTCTAAGGAGACAAACAAACCATACGGTACTGTTCTGGATACTGTAGATACTCTCTTGAAAAAAGCAAACAGTGCTTGCATTCCAGTGGATTCATGTCTCCAAAGCTCTGGTTACTATATAAAGGATGTTTCAAAAAAGATCAGAAGCCCACTTTCCCTAGTGTTGCTCACCAAATTGAAAAGAAATACCTGGGAAGAGAAGAAGAAGACTCATCAGCAGTACTATAGCTCTTTAAGAAAAAAACTTTTGTCACTATATTTTTTGGTCATGAAACTATGGATTTAGCTTTACTCACCATTGGAGCAAATAAAATTAACTTGTGGGGAAAAGAGCAAAGAAAGTCACTTGATTATCTTTGAAAAAGGTTGCTTTTGTCCATGTAGTCAAAACTGAAGGAACCCTTTTATCCAATATTACTGTGATACCTGAAGATGTGGGAAGGGGACTTGTATACAACGTTGGTCCAGAAGATACCAAAGGTAGTAATTAAAGATCAGAGGCTACAGGATTTCTGAGACTATAGGAATAAAAACTTTTCCTATCATTGGATGAATAACATAAAAGGAAAAAGTCAAGAATTTTGCCACTATTGATTTTGTTTACTTGCTATTAAGCTTTTCTGACTTTAAGTGAATATCATAAGACAAACCAATAATATAAATGAGTTCATCATAAATGTTTGTACGCAATTTTCAATAGCATAGAGTGCATAGGAAAATCAGGTATGTGGCATCTCATTATCCAAATCTGCTCCTTTGTTGTGCTATTGTTCTATTATTTTCTTTAGTGTTTCTATCCGTAGAGTGATTTCTCTTCTGACTTTGTGTTTCTCTAAAATCTGCTGTTGATATACAGTCAGTAAAAGGTGCTTCCCTCTCTGGACAGCGCCACCGGGCAGTTACATAAAACAGAGGAAAAAATTATGATTCTTTTGATAAATATGGATTCGATTTAAGTCTGGGTCCTGAGATGTAAAGAGAAGGTCAGCCATTTCTTTTTAGTTTTGATGAATCGAAGACTGTACCTTTTACCTTTGAACTCTGACCATTCCGAAACATTAATAGTCCTTCAAATTTTCTCAGAATGTTTTCCCCAAAGCCTTCTCTTTTCTCTCCTAGGACATTTCTGAGACTTGGATCCTTTTGTATTTGGTTTGTCCTTATCAGTGAGAGCACTGCTATTAACGTGATTGGTGAAAATGAGATGAGCACTCTACAGGTAGAACCGGAACATTATGATAAATTAGGGGAGAGGTAGCCAGTTTAGGAAGACACACTTTCCAAGTTTATAACTCACTCCAACCTTATGAGATAATACACTTAGAGGTACTCTTCAACCTTCTTTTGAATTTGTGTAAGCTGATGATAAGCCACAATTATTCTATTTCAAAGGAGAAGGACCACAAAGCATCTTTGGCCACCAAAGAGCTCAGTGCTCACAAAATATTTTGGTGAGCTAAGTGTAAATGAATCCGAAAACACGGGCTGGATTTCCCCCATTATACCCGTGGGGAGATGAAAGGCCGTAATTTCTCTTGAAAAATATGAGAACAAGAATGTGGTGGACACACAGGGTTTAGGTTTTCTGAATCAAATATTAGAAAAGAGTTCAAGAGATTTTTCTGGGTCTGAGTGGACAAGGTGTTATTTGCTCATTCTTATTTTCTCATCTGTTTTGGCCTTCTTGGCCTTTACTTGTGGGATCCCAAAGAGAGAATGAGTAAGCCTGAGCATGCCAACTTCAAAGATAAGCATCTATTTTAGGAACGCCTTTAATAAAAAATCAACTGTTTAGAGGGAGCTATATGTCATTTCTGAGACTTTGATCCTCTTCCGTTTGGTTTGTCCTTATCCGTGAGAGCACTGATATTCATGTGAATAGTAAAAATGAGATCAGCACCCTTCAGGTAGAACTGGAACATTATGATAAATTATCTTACAAGGAAAATTTTTTTCTTTGAAAATGTCATTGATGTTTCCATTGTAATGACATTTGGTGGCCGGATAGTTTTGACAGCAGATTGCCTTTAGACAATCTTTTTCTTTTTTTTCATTGTCTAATCACCTCTCAATTTTCACATTTCTTCACTCTTCTTTGATACACTAATCTACCTGATGGAAAGTGCCCTGGGCGTTTACACTTTCTTCTAACTTCCTGAAGATCCCCTACTGGAACATTCCATGGATATGGCTAAGCCCAGATAATCAAAGCTTATATGAGGTGTAACAATTAAGTTTGCAAACTCATCCTAGAAAAAGTGCCACGTACCTCATTGCCGAATATCCCTACGGTCACATTCGAAGCACTCCCTTGGGAATTTGTGTGCCAATGCCAGCGCCTAGTCCATCTGTCAAAGCAATTTTGGAACCCTTTTTCTGGAATGGCCATCAGGGTTGATGTCGTATTACCTTGGTGTCCTGCGTGTCATCAGAATGTCTTCCTTCAATATCTCCTCTATCTTCGGGTAGAGAAAACAGTCACGGGGGAGGGCAGATCAAGTGAGTAGGGAGAGTGTTCCAAGACAGTTATTTGTTTAGTGGCTAAAAACTCCCTCGCAGACAGTGCTGTGTGACTTGGTGCCTTGCTGTGATGCAAGAGCTCCTTTGGGACCGTTTTTGCACACATCTTTCTCATGAAAAGATTTTCAGTTAAGATTTTCCTGTTTCTTTATCGATGTTTGTTTAGTCTGCTATGCTTCTCACACACACAATTCAACAAACTTTTGCCATGTTTTCATCAGTTCTGCTCATGACTGGACATCCTGACTTCTGTTCATCAGTGATGGTTTCTGTCCCCTAAATACAAATGTTAATTTTTTTTGGTACATTGCTGTTTTTCTTCATGGCATTGGCCCCATAAACTTGGACTAACATGTCCCTGATTTCACTTTCATTCTTGTCAAGTCTAACAAGAAATTTAATGTTTGCTCATTACTTGAAATCAAGCTCTGACATTCTCAGGATGACACACAAAAACATGCAACAACAATAATGAAAACCACTCAACAAGACACCGCCACATCAACATGAATACCACTGTGAGTCACTGGTATACCAACAATATGAAACCTTACTGAGTAGTTTGTACAGTGCTGCCAATGTAAGCACACAGTGGCAAGCTTGCAAACTTAGTTGTCAGACCTCTTATTTTTCTAGTATCGATTCCATAGTATCTGAAGAGTATATGTTAATTTAGCTTTTAAAATTCTCTTGAACTGTGGTCAAATCTCTTTTAGGGAGAAATTTACTAAATTTAGATCTTAAATCAATCTCCTTTACCTAATTTACTCCTTTATTAAATTTAAACGTTATCAACATGTGTAAACAATGAAAAAATAGAAATTACAGCAGCAGAGATTGGGTTTCCAAAGATCTGGCCAGTCACCATGTTGCTCCACTATGATAAATTGTGCTGATAGCCTCAATTTTTCTCACTTCTTTGAATCCCTGCCCCTTGTCATGTGACTTTTCAGCTTTTCCCACCAAAGAGGTGGAGTGCATTTTCCTACCACTTGACTTGACTTTGTCTGTGTAATTACTTTGACCAATGGAATATTAGTATGCATAAAATGACTAAAGATTTGAAACCATTGCCCCCTTACATGCCTTCTGTCATCGTGGGAAGAACATGCCCAACTAGCCCAGGACAAAGCAGTAGCTGCAGTGTCACCTATGGAACGGTACTGTCCCAGCCAGACTGCTGCTGACAAGCTCTGATTAGAGCCCCTGACTCCCAGCTACACCCAGAAACAGGAGTGACCCATTCAAGATCAGTAAAGTCATCTAGCTGAGCTCAGTGAGATCAGCCAGCACCTGTCTGATCACCAACGAAGAGCTAAATAAATGCTGAGTGTTGTATGCCACTAAGTTTGTGTCCTTGTTTGTTATGCAGCATTACTGTGGCTGTGATAGATGGATACACCCCACTACATCCCCATCATTTGCAACTACAGAGGAGCTTTCTCTGAACACAGTTTTTTTTTTTTAAATCCATATCAGTTGGGTGCTATGGCTCAAGCCTGTAATCCCAGCAATTTGGGGGGCTGACGTGAGAGGATTGCCTGATTCCAGTGGTTCAAGACCAGTCTGGGCAACATGATGAGACCTCGTATCTACAATAAATCGAACAATTAGCTGGGCATGGTAGCGCGCACCTGTAGTTCCGGCCACTTGGAAGGCTGAGGCGGAAGGATCGCCGGAGCCCAGCAGATCAACACTGGGGTGGCCGTGAGTGTGCCACTGCACTCTCAGCCTGGGCAACAGAGCGAGACTCCAACTCAAAAAAAAAAAATGTCCACATCTGTAAATCCTCAGGAATCACCTTACTTTTTAAACAGATCTGGCTGTCAAGAAAAACTTGAACAAATGGGTATCAAAGCATCATACTGTACCCCACAAACACGTACAATTATTGTGTTAATTAAAAACAAAACTTATTTAAAAAATAGTAGACTATCAGGCACCTGGCAAAAGCCTCAAAACTAACATCTTGGTTAAATGATCAAGTTTCTCCAAATTTTCAAGGTAACCTAAAGCTATACTTACCTCCTACGTCCTTTGTAACAACCCTGCAAGGTAGCACCTTCATGTTCTGAATGCTTCACATGTAATAACATGTCTATTTTCACAGCTGCACTATGGAGTAGAACATATTGATTATGTCCTCACTGATAGATGCCAAAACTCATATCAGGTTTATACCAATTCTATTATATGAGCTAGTAAAAATTTTTTATGCCCATTTACTAAGCACGTTCTATGGTCTTTACATGTATTATCTCTAATTTTCACACCGATCACCTGAGCCAGGAATTCTACATAAATAGCGTATTTTACAAATAAGAAAACCAAGAGTCGGTTATGTTAACTATCTTGCCCAGGGTGACACAGATAGTATAACCGTGCTGAGGAATACCTAGCTTCAAGAATCTACACAACCTAGCCCTAGTTAGATGAATTACTATATTGGAAGCCAGGATGAGTGTAGTCTTTGTTCTCATTGTTCAGCTCATAGAGGCCATCAATATTAATCTTACATAATGCTAGGTCTGAGTTGCCTTCTTTGCAGTATCAAGGGAAGCAAATCCCCAAGTCAGTTTTTTAGTCCACCAAGACCTTAAAACAGACTCTCTGTGCATTGAGGTAGCTATTTCTCACCAGTAACTAAAAATCCAGAAAGCTCCAGGCTTCCAGGGTTCCATAGCACAGGCCTAAGGACCTATGCTGTTTCTTTCACGATGGACCTAGATACCATCTCAGAGTGACATTAACAATATTTAATAATAAAACTTCAAAATGAGTGTGCCTCAAGCATTTACTGTAGTTTGCTGTGAACAGCATTTCCCTGCAAAACCAGGGAGCAAAAATTACAGAAAATGTACCTTCCTCTCTCTTCTTAGTCATTTTATCAGAATATTTTCTTATACTTTATCCCATAGTTAAGTGCTATTTTTTTTTCTTGTTTTTAGGACTGATTATTAAGGTTAACATCCTAAATTTGCTTTCATTTTTCATCTCTTTGAGTCCCCAGATTGGATCTGTGATGTAATATCAGAAGGTCTTGCTAGAATTCGGCACTCTGGCTTCCTGAAGCATTGTCGGTTAGACCTAAGGGCCTATGCCGGGATTAACTATCGGCCAGGAGTTTAAGAAATAATTTAGCTAGTGACCTTGAAACAAAAGTATGAATTAGGCAGGCAAAGTCTGGATAACACAGGAATTGGAAGATTAAAATATGTTAAGTTGCCTTAGAAACTATGAGTGCAAAATTCATTGGTACATTTAAATTAATTTGGTTGAGATAATTGGGTGTGATAATTAAGTACATTTACAGGAAGATTATTTAAAAAGTATGTCAGCAAGTGTGCAATTTGGGTGAGTATCTGTAAGAATCTAGATAATTACCATGCTACTGGTGAAACTCATAATAGCCTTCTAATGATCTACCAAGCAGGGTACTCTATACTTAAGGAAGCAAAGTATTTCACTAGTTAGGGCATGACCTGTACTCAGTAGATTTTGATAAATACTAGACTTTATGATGCTGGAGAAATTAGGAAAGCATAATACTTTTTGTGAATGAATGAATGAACACGTGGTCCTGGGTATGCCTAAATAAGAATTTGAATTACAGCCAATATAGAATCTCATGAATCCTAAGTAAGGAGGCTGCATGTTTAGCCTCAATTTTAGAAGTGAGATGGAAAGAAGTCCAGAGGTTCTCAAGCTTAAGTAGAATCTTTGCAACTTATTTTCCAAAGTAATCCCAATATAGACGAAAGGCTCTGCCCACCTTCAAGGTTCTTCTGAGTATGTGGAATGCAGCACCTGGAATCACCGGTTTCTTTCACATACTATGCCAACATGGCTGTCATGATTCTAGGACATGGGCACATGGTGACTTTTCCAGGAGGGATGAGATTAAGGATGAATCTAAAAGTTCTTGAAGTAGCAGAAGAATGAAGATTGAAGAGTTGGACCAAGTTTCAATTTTGGCTGTTTCTTGCCAGTTTTGTGATCTTGTCAGGTTATTGGATTTCCCCGAGCTTCAGTTTCATGACTCAGAGAGTCTAATAGCACCTACCTCTGAGTAACATTGCTTCGAGAACTAAATGAAATAATGTTTATAAAATGGCAAACTGTAGTGTGACTCTGTACTGTAACTTTCTTCATTTCCTTTTCACTTTCTCTTGTTACTGGGGGCTGAGTCTTAATCAAATTTGTATGCCCTTTTAATAGCAACCTCTGCCCCAGTCCTTAATAGAGGATTCAATAAATTCTCAGATTTGAATGAACGAGCCAATGAAAGCGGTTATGATGACTTTGAAAGTGATCTCTAATGCGTGACGCATGGAATTGGTAAAACTAGCTAGGGCAAACTGTGCTATTTAGAAAGCCTGGTTCACTTTTTGAAAACAAATATTTACTTTGAATTGTGGTCAAATATATATACCACCATATTTACCATTTTAAACATTTTTTAGTATGCAGTTTAGTGGCATCAAATGCATTCACACTGTTGTGCAATTATGACCACCATTGATACCTAGAACCTTTTTCATCTTAAAAAATTAGAATTCTGTACTCATTAAACAATGCCTCTTAATTTCCACCCTCATCTTCAGCCTGTAGAAACCTTGTATCTCTGTGAATTTGACTACTCTATAATTCATATGTGTGAAACCATACCATATTTTTTTTGTGACTAGCTTATTTGACTTAGCACATCTTCAAGATTAATCCATGTTGTAGTATGTGTCAGGATCCTCTTTCTTTTTAAGGCCAAATAACATCCCATTGTATGCATACATCATGCTATGCTTATCCATTTATCTACCTATAGGCACCTGAGTTTCTTCCACCTTTATTTATGGCGAATAATGTTATTATGACGGGGGTACACAAATATCTCTTTGGGGGTTTGCTTTTTTCAGCTCTTTTGGGTTTGTTCCCAGGAGTGGAATTGCAGAATCACATGGTAATTCTATTTTTAGTTTTTTAAAGATAAAAATGGCAACACCGCTTTGCATTTCCACCAAGAGTGCACAAGACTCCTAATTTCTCTACATCCCCACCAACATTTATTTTCTGGTTTTGCTTTTGTCTGTTTTTGTGATAACCATCGTAATAGGTCTGAAATGGTATTTCATAGTGATTTTGCATCATTTTTGTTTGCACCATTTCATGTGCTTATTGACCATCTGTATGTTTTCTTTCAGGTTCACGCTTCAAAGTCCAGCAGTTTAAATTGTATTTTTAACTGTTTTTCTCCACCGATTTCCCTTTCCTTCTCTCCTCCAGAGAAAGTAAAAACCACCCACCTTTGAGGTGCTTCTGTATGTGGAATGTGGCAGCTGGAGCCACCAGTCTCCATCTCTGTGCTGCTGTGCCAACATAACTGTCAGCAAGTTGTTAAAAATATGCCTTTGGCTACAGCTCCAAATCTACATTGCTCTACCAAGCTTTGGGGTAGCATGAGAAGCTCCTTCAAAGGATTCTGATTTCATGATGCCCCCAAATGTCAACTACTATCAGTATGCACACTTCCACATGTGCTTTCGGTTTTTGTAATTAAAACTCAATATTTTGGCCTAAGATGATCCATTTTTAGTGGGGCCCAGAAAATCATCTAATAGAGTCCAGTGGTCCCTTAGGCATGTGAATTGTTTTCCTGTTAAAGACAGTGTACAACAAAAAACAAAACAAAATCTATACAGAAAAAAAAGTTTTAAAATGTAGTATGATAGATTTAAGCTTTATATGAGAAATGTCTTTTATCAGGCAAATGTTAAATACTGAAACAAATTTTAGAGAATTATTATAGAACTTTTTCCCTGGAAAAGAGTGACTCTCTTTAAAATCAATTAAAATGCAGAATTTCTATCATCCACTATACAGAGGTCTATAACAATTTTGACTGAGCATCTATGTTTGAACATTGGTTGCCCCTCTAGTAGCAAATTGATCTCTGGTAGTCATTTGTCATCACAGGAAAGAAAAAATAATTTTGTAAAATAAACAAGTCTCATAATTCAAATTTAAACTTGGCAACTATTTAAATCTGCCTAAAATGATTAGAAAAGCTCTATGATGCAAAATAACTCATAGTTTAGAAGTATTATATTTTAGAAGTATTACTTCTTTTTTAAAATTTATTTTGTATTTTAAAGATGTGGGATACAATTCAGGATTGGGTATACAAATTGTCCTTGTACAGGCAAAGTTTGGACCTCCCTTTGGTCCCCACTTTGCCTGGTTTGAGATCAGAGCTATTATTCATCTTACCCATCCCCCACTCCTCTGGCAGTTTCTGGCTACTGCCAATCCCTTTCTGATAGTATTATTGTAAATGTTCAGGGTTCGTTTATGAGTGAGAATATGTGGTACTTAGTTCTTTGTTTCTGTGATAGGTAACTGCATATTATAGACTCTAAATCCATCCAAGTCGCTGTAAAGTCCATAATTTTGTTATTCTTTATGACCGCATAATATTCCATCATGCATATGTACCACATTTTTTATCTAGCCCAGTTTCGACAGGCAGCATGGTTGATTCCATGTTTTTGTGCCTGTAAATAGTGCTGCAATAGATATACATGTGGAGGTATCTTTATTGTACAGTGAGTTAAGTTCCTCTGCATATATTCCCAGAAGGAGGATTGCTGGGTGGCATGGAAGGTTAATTTCTAGTATTTTTAGAAATTGTCTCACTATTTTCCATATAGGTTGAACCAGTTAGCATTATCACCAGCAGTATAGAAGTGTTCCCTTTTCTCTGCATCCTCGCCAGCGTCTCTTGTTTTTTGTTTTATAGGTGATGGCTATTCTTACTGGAGTTAAGTTGTATCTCAATGTGTTTTTGATTTGCATTCCTTTGATGATTAGTGAGTCTGAGCATTTTTCATGCATCTATTGGCTGCTTGTAATTCTTCTTTCGAGAAGTGTCTGTTCATGTCTTTTACCCACTTTTTAATGAGGCTATTTTTTTTTCCTTTTAGCATGTTTGAATTCCTTGTAGACCCTGGATGTTAGGCCTTTGTCAGATATGCAGTTGGCAAATATTTTTTCCCATTCTGTGGGCTGTCTTATCTCCCAACTCTCTTGATGGTTTCTCTTGCTTTGCAGAGAAACTTTTCAGTTTGATGAGGTTCCACGTGGGCTTTTAGGGTTTTGATCAGGAATCAGTTGTTGCCTTCCAATTTCCATAAAGGTGTCTCCTGCATTTTCTTTCTTTCTTTTTTTTTTTTTGAGTTGGAGTCTCACTCTGTCGCCCAGACTGGAGTGCAGTGGCTGCTCCTGGCCACCGCAGCCTCAAGCTGTTGGGCTCCAGCAATCCTTCCGCCTCAGCCTTCCAAGTAGCCAGAATTACAGGCATGCACTACCACACCCGGCTGACTTTTTGATTTATTGTAGAGATGAGGTCTCGCTGCCCAGGCGGGTCTCGAACCCGCGGGCTCAGGCAATCCACTCACCTCAGCCTCCCAAAGGTGCGGGATTATAGGCTGAGCCACCGAGCCTGGCTGCATTTTCTAAGATTCTTAAAATTGGGGGTTTTACATTTAGATCTTTGATTCATTTAGAGTTGGTTTTTGTGTATGGTGATAGGTAGAGGTTCTGTTTCAATTTTCTGCACATGGTCAGCCAGTTTTCCCAGCACTATTTACTGGATAAATTCTCCTCTTCCTAGTAGTTGTTGGTGGAGGCTTTGTCAAAGATGAGTTGGTTGAGAAATTGAGGTTTTGCTTCTGAAATCTCTATCCTGTTCCATTGGTCTATGTGCCTGTTCTTGTACCAATACCAGGCTGTTTTGATTATTGTAGTTTTTTAATAAAATTTAAAGTCTGGTCATGTCATACCTCCCACTTTGTTTCTTTTGCTAAGAATTATTTTGGCTATTTATGGTCATTTATATTTCCATATGAAATTTGTATTGTTTTCTCCAGATCTGAGAAGAATGATGTTGGCAATTTAATGAGTATAGTGTTGAATCTGTAGATTGCTTTGGGTTGAATGGACATCTTTTATTTTTCTTTTAAATATGTGGAGTACAATGCAGGGTTAAGTATACAAATGTTCATAATGCAGGTACCCTTGTTTATGAAATGTGCCTCCCCTTCTGTGACAGCTTCCCACTACTGCCAGTCCCACCCCGATCTTCCCCTGGCATTTTCCCACTACTGCTAATTTCTTTCTTATAGTATTAGATAGTTGCTTAAGGTCCACTTATGAGTGATAACATGTGATACTTGGTTCGTTGTTTCTGTGATAGATCACTCAGTGTTATAGACTCTAAGTTATATGGACATCTTAACAATGTTGATTTTTCCAATACATGAGCATGAAATATTTTTCCATGTGTTTGTGTCATCTTTGACTTCTCTGACCAGCGTTTTGTAGTTTTTGTTGTAAAGATCTTTCACTTCTCTGGCTTGGCATGGTGGCTTAAGCCTGTAATCGCAGCACTTTGGGACGCTGAGGTGAGGGGGTTGCCTGAGCCCATGGTTTCAAGATAGCCTGGGCAATTTGGTGAGACCTCACCTCTACAATAAATCAAAAAATTAGCCAGGCGTGGTAGCATGCACCTGTAATCCCAGCTACTTGAAAGGCTGAGATGGAAGGACTGATCACCTGAGCCCAGCAGGTAGACGTTGGGGTGGCTATGAGTGTGCTACTGCATTCCAGCCTGGGTGACAGTGAGACTCCAACTCAAAAAAAAAAAAAAAAAAATCTTTCACTACTTTAATTAGGAAGATGCCTAGCTAATTTCATTTTTTGTGGCTATTGTGAATGCGATTGTGCTTTTTATTTGGTTCTCAGCCTGTTTGTTGTTGGTGTATAAAAATGTCACTGTCTTTTGCACATTTATTTTGTACCCTGAGACTTTGCCAAAATCCTTTGTCAGTACAAGGAGGGTTCTGACAAATTCTCTTGGATTTTCATGGTATAGGATCATATCATCAACAAAGAGGGATAACTTGACTTCTTCTTTTCCTATTTGGATATCCGAACTTCCTTCTCTTTTCTGATTGCTCTAACTAGGACTTCTGACACTATGTTGAACAGGAGTGGTGAGAATGGGCAGCCTTGTCTTGTTCCGGTTTTCAGGAGACATGATTCCAATTTCTGTTCATTAAGCAATATGTTGACTGTGGGTTTATCATAGATGACTCTTACTATTTTGAGGTACGCTCCTTTTTTGCCTAGGTGTTTAGGTGTTTATCAAGAAGGAGTGCTGGAAGTTTTTTCTGCATCTAATGTGGAAGTCATGTGGTTCTTGTTTTTACATCTGTTGATGTATTTAATTACATTTATGGTCTTGTGGAAGTTGAACCAACCCTGTATCCTGAAAATGAAGCCATCATGGTGGATGATTTTTGAGGTGTGTTGCTGGATTCAATTTGCTAGAATCACGTTGAAAATTTTTGCATCTATGTTCATCAGGGATATTGGCCTGTAGTTCTCTTTCTTTGTTGGATCTTTACCCAGTTTGGGTATCGGTGTGATGCTGACTCCATAAAATGTTTTGGGGAGAGTTCTGTCTTTCTTGATTGCCTGGAATACTATCAATAGGCTTGATATCAGCTCCTTCTTGTATGTTTTATAGAATTCTGCTGGAAATCCATTTGCTTCAGGGCTTTTGCAGGTAGTATTCTTATAACAGAGTCAATTTCTTGGGTTGTTATTGGTCTATTGAGGATGTCAATTTCTTCTTGTTTCAATCTTGGGAGATTGAATCTTTTAAGTTATTGAGTTTGCTTCCATACAGGCGTGCATAGTAATCTCTGATAATCTTTTGTATTACTTTGGGATCAATTGTGACTTCATCTTTTGCATTTCTGTTAGTGTTTATTTGGACTTTTTCTCTTTTTTTGATCATTCTGGCTAGAAGTCTATCAATCTTGTTTACCCTTTCAAAGAACCAATTTTTTGTTTCATTGATTTTTTTTCCTATGGTATTTTTGTCTTCTATGTCCCATATTAGAACATTTACTTTGGTGATCTGAATTCTGCTGAAGATAGGGTTTTAGTGTTCTTACCTTTCCAACTCCCTGGGGTAATTTGTTAGGCTGTCAACTTGTTCTCTTTCTATTTTCTTGATGTTCATACAGACATAAATTCCCTTCTTATTACTGCTTTTGTGGCATCCTAAATATTTTGGTAAGATGTTTCTTCATTTTCATTTGTTTCTAGGAATTTTTTAAGTTTCTGTTTTAATTTCTGTGTTGACTTAGGAATTTTCAGCATCATGTTGTTTAGTGTCCATTCTTTCTGGGTTTCGGGGGAATTTTGTTGGTGGTGGTATTTATATTTATTTCACTGTGGTCTGAGAAGGTACATGGCAGTATTGCAATCTTGTGAAATTTGTTTATGCTGGATTTATGACCAAGGATGTGGCCAATCTTGGAATATGTTCCATGTGTTGATGAGTTGAATGTATATTCTGAAGTTGTTGGGTGGAGTGTTCTTTAGGTATGTACTAAGTCCATTTGGTCAAGCATCAAGTTAAGATTCTTGATCTCTTTGTTGATTTCTTTGCTCCCACTTACACAAAGAAACACATGCAAAATTGAAATTGTCCATATAATCACTTACACACACAGGGACTCATGCAGTTTCTCATGAACAGGCTATGCCACCATCTTCCTGGAAATCCCAGAAGTATTTCTGCTACAAAAATATGCACTGTAACAACATGTGGTACCATTTTGTACAATTTTGACTCCAATTTCCTTGCTGAAAATCTATTTTAGATGTCATGCTGTCTTTGTGAATTTACTGTGACTTTTCAGCCCATTCAAAGAATCCTCTTCTTCAGTGTTATCATAAACTTAAGAAAAATTAAGTAGCCATTTATCATTGAGAATAAACTATCTTAGTTACATATTACCTTTACTATAAAAGTATATTTCATTATCAAGCCATCAAGTACATTTAGCAAACACATGTTAAAAGTGGTTTTTTATTCAATGTACAGTAAGTCTTTCTAACAGTAATTTAGTAGGTGTTTCTTTGAATCTTTAGTAAAATTTATCTGTGTGTGCCAAAATAATTTTTTGATAAAAGATGCTGTCCATGTATTATTTTAGTTGTTTTTACCATATCAGGAACGACACATGTATTCCCCTAAAATATGATTGTTTTCTCATTTGTGAGTAAATAAAAAGGCTCAAATGAGGCCTTCAAACATTCATTATAAAGTTTCATGAGATTTTGTACAGGTTGGATTGTGCATTGCATGACTTTAGAAATGCTGAGGAAATGGAAGTTTTGTTTTCTTGTTCAAATGCTTTTCTCTCTCTCTCTCTCTCCTCACACACACACACACACACAAGCAATCATGCACCATATACAATGTTGTGGTCAACAATGGACCATGTGTACAAAGAAGTTCCCATATAATTAAAATAGAGGTGTCCCACAGGTATACCACTTTTCTTTTATGTCAGATTTTTACTGTACCTTTTCTATGGTTAGGTACACAAATACTTACCATTATGTTATAATTGCCTACAGCGTTTAGTAGAGTTACATGTTGTACAGGTTTGTAGCCTAGGAACAATAGGTTACACCATATAGCCTAGGTGTATAGAAGGTTATACCATCTAGGTGTGTATAAGGACACTATGATGTTCACACAATGACATCATTGCCTAACTATGCATTTCTAAGAACAAATCTCCATTATTAAGTTATTCATGACTGTATATACCTACACACAAATACATATATACATATGTATATATGCATATGTGTCCTATTATTAGCTGTGTTGTATTCCAAAATAACCTTTGTGAGAGTTTTACTTATTTATGTTTATTTTTTTTTTTGAGGCAAGGTCTCTCTGTTGCCTAGGCTGGAGTTCAGTGGCACAATCACAGCTCATGACAGCCTCTACCTCCTGGGTTCAGGTGATCCTTCTGCCTCAGTCTCCCGAGTAACTGGAACCACAGTTGCACATCACCATGACTGGATAATTTAAAAAAATTTTTTTTTGTAGAGATGAGGTCTCACTCTGCTGCCTAGACTGCTCTCAAACTCCTGGGCTCAAGCAACCCTCCCTCCTCAGCCTCCTAAATTGCCAGAATTCAGGTGTGAGCCACCGCACCTGGCCGAGAGGTTTATTTTTAATGATAATGGTTGAGAACCTAAGTTACAACCAGTCTTGATAATTTTAGATGATCAAACTCATTAGATCATCAGTGATTTTGCCCTATTAGAAGGATAATAATAAAAACTATTTTTACAGCATTAGCTATATGCCAGTGGCTTTGTTTATTTAATTTGCCCAATAAACTACTGCAGTAGAGATGAGAGCTTCATATCACATTCTTATGTGACAGGGAGAAACTGGTACCCAGTAAGATTAAGCGACTTGCCCAAAGTCACTTATTATCAGGTTATAGAATCAGGGATTTGAGCCCAGGAGGCTGGCTTCAGAGCTGCATTCTTATCCTGTGCGATCCTGCTTTGGTTCTGATATTTTTGTTGTTGTTCTCTTGTGTTTGCATCAGCAATGTGTTTTCGAACCATGGCTTCTCTGCAAGGCTTGTATAAGCCACTTGCCCATGAAGGTTAGTTTAGTTAAAACTGGGTAATATAACTCATAATTTCAGTGAAGTAGAAGCAAATAGCACGAGAAGTTACAATAAGATGATGCAGAATGAGCTGATGAGGGTACCATGGTCAACCTTCCTCCAGTGCTGCAGAATATGCCCCCTTTCTGCAGGAAGTCTCACATTTCATGGCTAAGCACGCCATTTCTCATACCAGGAATTGCCAGGGGCACTCATGTCTACACTATACGCTGAGTATCAGTAAAACTTAGTTTTCTTCTCATTTTTAGATTAAAAATAAGTATAAATGGAAGCTCTGATATGTTCTTTTTATACCCACAATGAATTGTCTTGGACACCCAGAGTATAAGTAGCCCACTGCAATGCTGCAAGAAGAAAATTTAATTGAGATTGGAGAACAAATAATCATTTAGCCCTGGGCTGAATTTTTAGGGAAGAGACAAAATAAAAATGAGTACAAGAAGCCAGCTCAGATTAACACTTTAAAATCTCTGGTTACCATAGAAACAGAAAATACAGGCGAGCAGTTCAGTTACCCAAGAGTTTTGGAGGATAAAATGTCTATCTAAATGTCAAAAATTATTAGGAAACTCAGCGGGAATTGGCTTTTGAGCCTCAGTCTGTGGTTATACTAGTCATCCTTCAAATGCCCTTTCTGCAAGTGGTGACTGACACTTGAACCTGTGAGAAATCCAGCATCCTATGTCCTGGCAAAACTCAGAGACTCAGTGGTTCTTTGAGGGAGTGTGCTTTTACTGGTAGTAGAAGGTTTGCACATAGAAGGACATGATGCCAAATTGCTTGTTTAAAAAGTTCACTGTGAACTTCTACAATCTTCCACTAGTAAACCTTGTCTGCTTTTTGGTTATGGAAAGAGAGCATAATTTTTTTTTGACCTGCATATTTACTCTCATCTTATATAAAGCAGCTAAGAGAGCTGAGAAGTGTTCAGAAACTCAGAATGTCTCAGGATAATGAATGTCTTATGTTACTGGGTCTGAGCCCATATACCTACTACCTTATAATTTTTTCCCTGATGGCTGTGCTTCAGGCCCTTTGATGCTACTTACAGCAACTCGGTTTCACTGCCTGCTCCCGTGTGATGTTTCAAAAGTTCCTGGAGGCCATTCTGGCTTACTCTTTCAAGTAAATCTCCCCTTTCATAATTTATAACTGTCTGTAGAACTTCTGGTCTTACTGATGACCCACTGCTCTGCTCTGACCAGGGAATCGGGTGCTAACAACCGGCTAGAGACTAGCTGGAGAGGAGTTCAGTGATGTTTGGACACCCTCTTAGGGTAGCCCTTGGTAAGTCCAGTTGACTTTTCCATTTCATTCTGTTACAACTTACATTGCTAATTAACTCCATTTGGAATTGTGAAACCTCTTTTATTTTCTTCTTCTCTCTCATTCCTGGACATTCACAACACAACCAGCCAGTAGAACTGAGCTCTGTGAGGTGTTTGTTTTTATGCTGTTTTGTTTTTCTTCATAGTCAAGTGGGAATAACACCAGAATATTAGCATTGGGAGAATTACAGAAAAGTAATAGTGATCAAGAGAAAGCCTAAAATCACAAAGTAGTGAGATTAATTTCTATTATTTACACACAAAACATCAGCTTTGACCCTCCTTAAGAATAGTCCATAAAGTACAAGGCAAATGAACAACACACTACATTTTAAAGTGCCTGAAGCTTGTCTATGACTACTGTCATTCAAGAACCTCAAAGATTCTTTAATGAGCATTTTAATTTGATGAAGACATAAGTGTCTGGGATATGACCAACACAATGTTAAAAGGAGCAAAGTCTCTGCTATTGAAAATTGAAATACAATAATGTACTTTAAATTGTTAATACCAGTGAATTCAAAGAATTTCTACATTGAGACATATAGAAAAATAATAATATAATGATAACATATTGACTATTACTTAGTAAGTACACAACATACTCTTTAAATAAATTGAACACATTATCCTATTTAATCCTTATGATTCTCTTATGAAGTTAATGCCATTACATCCCCTTCTGAAAGAAGAGAAGGGGGATTAAATCACTCACTGCAAGGCTGCACAGCTAAATGCTAGCAGAGGAGACACTTTAGACCAAGACCACTGACTCCAAAGTCTGACCTCTTCACCACTTTCTTCTACTGCCTCTTTCCCCAAGCTGGCTTCTGATAGGAAACCAACAAGACACATTGGCCATGTCCCCAGGAAGGCTGAACACAAAAGGGGAAAAGAGTAATTTGTTTCAAATCACCACAATTTAAGGAAAGCCCAGATTAGTATGCAATTAGCAAAAACCAGTGTTCAGAAGGCAAGCATTTTTGTATGGTTCTTACCTAATAAAAATAGTAACGAATGTCTTCTTAGTGCTAATTATGTATCAGGCACTCTATGTTAAATGCCTTACCTTTTAACTCCTTTAATCTCCACATCAACCTAATGAAATAATTACCATCACTAAGCTCATTTTACAGACAAGAAAACTGAGGCACAGAACAAGAAAGCAACTTGCCCAGGATGACACTGCTAGGAAGTAGGGAACTTTGTTTCTAGGTAGTCTCGTTCCAGAGTGCATGATCCATCGTACACAACTCTCTTACCTTCCTGCTGACACCTTAGTAACTGAATATCAAAACTTCTGGCAATATTTCAGGGCTTCAGTCAAAGTCCCTTATCTTCTGAATGATACAGACCAAATAAATAATGCATGAGATCAGCTAATAAGAGATCATGGAAATATTGAGTAGCAGACAGAATTGAAGACAAAATTAGTAATTTTATCATGAGAATATGACCTAATCTGTAGCTACATATGGTTCAGATTGAATTCAAACTCATGGAAATTTGACAAATTTTCTTTTCTTTTTTTTTTCCTTTCTCTGTGAAGTCTATGTTGGAGAGACAAATATTACTCATTTTGTGTGTATTTGTTTGATACCATTGCCTCTCTTTTGTTCTTTCATGCAAAATTCATAATAGAACAGCACCACAGGTACACAGGCAATTTTTGTAATAATTCTGAGTAGAATTCTCTGGCCGATTTGCTTGCGTGTGGTCAAATTTGGCATTCGAGATTAAGAGTGGAGAAAAGACCAGCCCACATAGGTTCATCCCGATGCAAAAAATGGCTGTTTGAACAATTTCGGATCATCTAAACTACAGACACAGGGTGGCTGAGGCTGTGCAACCCATTTGGCTGGTGTCACAATAACAAGGCAAGTTACAACAACACCATGCTTTCCATTCTTCTGGGGTGACTCATTCTGTCCACACGACCATCCAACTGACCCGACATCATTTGGTGAAATGACCAGTTCTGCATTTGTCATGAGTCAGGGAGCACACATATGTTGATCTACAGGAATATCACTCTGTATTATTAGTTGTTTTGTCTATTGTTCTGCCGATACTACATTGTCTATGGCTGTATAATAGGTCTTTTGAAACTTTGTTTTCTTTACTGTTATAGCTTTCTTGAAAGGGCTGAGACATGTTTCAACATTGATTATAAATAGTGATAGTCATTGTTTCATTTTTGCTATTGGGAAAAACGTTCTATATTTTGCCATTAAATATGAGAGTTTTTTGGTAGATTTGCTTAACTGTTTAGTTTCTAATAAGTTCAGAGTTTTAAAACTATAAATAGGTGTTAGGTTTTTTCACATACTTTTTTTCTGCCTTTCTTAAGATTGTTGCATGATTTTCTACTCTAATCGTAGTAAATTACATTGAGTTTTGAATATTAACACACTCCTGCATATATGGAATGCATCTCATTTAAATCTGGCATATTATACATTTGACATATTACTGAATTCAATTTGCTAATATTTTCTTAAAGATTTTTTACATCTAAGTTCATGAGTGATATTTCTTTTTAGAATTTTCTTGTCAGAGATTAGAATCAAGTTTTGCTTCCCCTCCTTCCAAAAAAAATTCAGAAAATGCTTCTTTTTTCCCCCCAACTTCCAAAAAAGTTTGTATAATATTGGCTTATTTTATCATTAATTTTTTGATAAATTTATTAGTCAAGTGCTCTGGATCTAGATCCTTCTCATAGAAAGGCTTTATAAGTATACATTACTTTCAGATTTTTTATTTCTTTGCCGGGTTTCACAGTTTGTGATTTAAATAGTTTTAAGACTTTTATCTTATTGCTTATTTCACTGGCATGTAGTTGTTCACAATTATCCTCTTATTCTTTTTACAAAATTGGTTAGATCTGTAGTTATGTCCCTTTTTTCATTTCTGATGTTAGTAGCATGTGCTTTCTATTTTCTTGTGTTCTGCATAACTTTTAACAAATTTTGCCTAGAGGTGTGGGTGTGGGTGTGAGTGGGTGGGTGAAAGAGAGAAAAGGAAAGAGAGAAAAAGATATAGGGAAGTGGGGAGAGAGAGTGAGAGGAGAGAGAATGCTATTTGGCTGGGGGTTTGTTAAATTTATGAATCCATTATTTACTTCTTTCATCAGATTCAAAAGATTTCTGGGCATTATTTTTTCAAATTTTTCCCTAATCTATCTTTACTTTTTCCTGGAAATTCAAGTACAGTTTGCTACAATTTGAATGTCTTCTACACACTTTTTCTTCTTTTTTGGTTGTTTCTAAGCCTTTCTGCATTCTTCAGTCTTAATGGTTTTCTATCCATTTGTCTTTGAGTTCACTAATCATTTTTGGCTTTGCATTGTCTTAACTGATCTAATGCATACCTAATTTCAGATATCACATTTTTTTTTTAATTTTTAGTAGGTACTAGATTCTTTTTACAGACTCATGTTGTTTACTAAATTATCCATATTTTCATCCATTCATTTATTTTGACCATCTTTTCCTCTGTTTTACTCTATTTATAACTGTTATTTTAGTGTTCTTATCTACAAATTTAAATATGTGGATACACTGAGAACTACTGATCTTGTTTAGTTTTTGTTTTGATTATCAGGTAAATTATCTGCCTCTTTGTTTTTAAATTTTAATATTGTGTCAGATTTTTGGAATAAAATCTATAGACAATGAATGTAATATGTTGTTGTTGTTGTTAGGCAGAAAATATAATAGGGAGATAATATAAGTGGATTGACTCATTCCAATCTAATCAGTAATTGAGCCTGTCCAGGACTGGGCTGCAGTTTTAGTTAGATTCAGCATTCCTCTGCTACATCACTGATCTTCTGAATGAGATCTTGAGAGATGTCTGTCTCCTTAGACCTTACACATTGCAATTCATTTTTTGGATTTGAGCTTAGCTGTTTAGCCTCCAGCTCCATGAAGCTTCAACATCTGACAAACATCTTGAGGAAGAGATGAGCCACAGTTTGATATAGGACCTTGTATTTCAAGTACCAGGACTCTGAGGACTATTTTACTCTTCCTTCTAGCCTACCCCTTCTCTTTGACTCTGGCTTTCCTAGATTTTTGATGGAAAGGCTGATAATTCTCTACTTCTTCAGTAATAAAATGCATGTCTTTCAGATGCTTTAAATTAAGCTCTTTACTCTTCTACCCAAACAGGTTCAAACCTGACAAATATTTTGTGTTTAAGGAAGGATTTTGTCTCCTAGACACCATGAATAGGTAAACGCCCCAATTCCTGCCCTGCCTCAGCACTCAGCAAATATCTTTTGGGGTCATGTGTTTGGGCTTCTTTAAATGTCCATCTGCCATTCAAGTCTGTGTGGCTGTCAGAAGCATCGTGAGTCTTGATTTTCAGCGGTGGATTACCTTCATTTATGCCAAACCTGATCCTCAGTATTTGCCCAGACTGGCAAGTGCCCTCACAGAAGGAACAACTGTTGGTTGTCTGCCTTCTTAGGAAGGGCTCTTCTCTGTTTGGAATTTCATAGTTTTCTGATAACTTTAAAAATATAATTTTGTAATTACTACTTTTCTTCTAGTCACTACAGCAAGAGCAAGGATTTGCCACTGCATACTACATTCTATCTGAAACACAATGGTTTAAAAAATTATTATTGATTATTTAGAACAGTTTCAGTTTTCTAAGTATTAATAATGCACATACATTTTCAGGCTTTTTGTTATTTTGAGACTCTATTATGTTTTCTTTTATATATGAGCCGAATATTTTGGAGGGACTTAACACAGTTTATAATCTGGCTCTATTGCTTTTAAACCACTGCCCTAAATCTGTATGTAGTCAGAAGAGTGGGCGGTAAGAACGTTCCTGGAACTCATTCTTATACAGGGATATCTAGCAATACTTTAATCATACATGGACATGTCTGTGAATCACCTACATATCCCCCATGAGCCCAGATTAATTGTATTTTGCTTTCAATTTCTTGCTTGGGTTACCAAAATGCCTGTGGCTAAAGTCCAACTGACATGAGGAGAAATAAAAGTGGAAAAACATAGTGGCCTAGGGGTGCCAAAAAGTATATACACATTTTAACAGATGTTATCTATGTATTACTTTAGTTCACTGTAATCAGAAGTGTCTGGATGCTGATGGTAACCACTTTGAGTACTTCTTGTAATTGCAGAAGTTAAATGTGACTTGTATTCATCTAAAATTTTCAGACAGTTTTTTCTTTTCTTACAATGTGTATACATTTTTGGCACCCTCTATATATTAATTTTACAAAATTGATGAAAACATATGACTATGTGACCATATTACCTGGGATCTTGACTATAGAAAAAGTTCAGACAATTACTGTCATCACAATAAATGAATACGCACAACCAAATCAAAACCAATACCAGAAATAAAATTGGCCGATATTGACAGATGGATTTTTGCAGGTTTGGCTTGCTCTGATGTTTTATAAACTTTCAAGAAGAATCAAACTGAAGAGATACTGTGTTTGCTTAAATATTTACGGAAAATGTACACTTTTAGAAGAAGAACAACATTATATCATAGTGATATGAGTATGGCGTCTGAAACCAGAAAGCCTAGGCTTAATCCCAACACTGCAATATACCAGATGCGTGACTCTGGAGGCTCCCAGAAGGAGAAAAACTTAACAGGTCTGTCCATGTCTTAGAGCCCTTGTCTATAAAATTAACATATGTGTGCATATACATACATGTGTGCCTGTATGTGTGTGTGTATATCTATTTATCTATTGTGTATGCATTTATATATAGATATCTATTATAGACTGACTTACGTTTTCTCTCTGTCTCTGTCTATCATCTATATCTATCTAGCCATCTATCACTTAGGACGCAATAAGTATTATCTACTATTTATTATTATTATAATTTGAATCCATTCTTGAGTAAAATAAAAAGATCATTTTCAGCTGGGCACAGTGGCTTGCACCTGTAGTCCCAGCAACTGAGACATGAGGATCACTGAGCCCAGGAGACTGAGGAGGTAGTATGCTATGATTGTGCCTTCTGTGAAAAGCCACTGCACTTCAGCCTGGAAAACGTAGCAGGGAGACTCTCTCAAAAAAAAAAAAAGTCATTTTTTCTACTATATTAGTATCACTTTCATGTTTAATTGGTGATTCATGAAGCCTAAAATAGGTTTTAATTTAAAAGTATGATACTAACCTTTTGTATATTGTAGCATACATGGAGGTATGGGAAGAGGGAAGGGCAAGGAAACCTGTCCTTAAAGACCCCAAACTACATCTTAGAGAAAGCCACCTGTTAAGTTTTTCTCCTTCTGGGAGCCTCCAGGCTTTGAGCCTCTGTTCTTTAAGTAGACACGGTATGTCTGACACTAAAAGCTAATCTATTTGCAATAAGAATTAGTAAAATGATGATTCCATTTAAGAAAAATGTTATTTCAAAGAGATGAAAATGGCAAAAAAAAGTTTAACTTGATGACTTGTTTAGAACTAGCTTATGATAACATTGGAAAGGAATTTCATACTAAATATCAAGTATTTAAATAGTGCGTATGTTTGTAAATGTTTTCTGTTTTGTAATTCATTCTGCCGGCTTCAATTTTTTAAAAACTTTCTCAGGAATATAATTTGTAAAAACTTATTGCTATTCTCAACCTATACTGCTGTGTGTTGATGTGTTGACTTAGATATGGTGGAATACATGTGCTATGTCAGAATTCTTATAAACTTGCAAATCTAGGAAACAGGTTAATGATTAGTTTGCCAGTCCACTGCCTTCTAAATCTGACTCCTTTTCTGGTTCTGGTTGCAAAGTTGAAAGATAAAATATTTGATAACAATGATAAATATTGAAAAGTACTTTGTTTAATTTAGGAGTATATATGATCTTTTTAGTCATATGTAAAATAGTTTTTTCACTAACGCAACAGGCTATGAGTGGGAATAACTTTTGGGAACAGGAATAATTCATTTGAAACATATTTCTGAGTAATTATATAAAAGCTTATTTTGTAAATTGAGTCATTAAAATGTGGCAACAAGATTGGTTAATCTGCATAATTACCCTACAATTTAGGTGGCTAAGAAGTTATCCTAGAACCACACGAATGTACACAAACTCAATGTGTATATTTTTGCCTCTCCCAGTAGACTGTGAGCTTTCTGAAAGCAATGATCGTGTTTTCTACATTGTTATACTCTTCCTTCTTAACATAGTACCTGCCACTTAGAAAATGTTCATTGTAATGAGCTGTGTATAAAATAAGAGGGGCATTTTGGCATCATCAAGGTAGCCTCGAGATTGTTGTTGGGATGCAAACAGATGTATCCCTAATGCAATGGTGTTCTGAGATACACATCATCTGGAAGTTAGGCAGAATCTTTTAAGGTCATATATACATGTACAGGGCAGCAGAGATAAGCGGTTGCTGGCAAAAGATGTGGGCTTGAAGAAGTATTTATTTCATCTTGGATGGGAAAAGTGTGTGTGTGTGTGTGTGTGTGTGTGTGTGTGTGTGTGTGTGTGTGTGTGTGGAGAGAGAGAGACACTTGACTCTCTTGACTATCTTGAGTATTTCATTTCTCTCTGAAGAGGTTGATGACCTAGAAGAGAAATAAAAAAATCAAGAGAGTCAACATCATGAGAATGAGCAAAAGATGTGGTTTAGAATGCAGATGGGGGTGGGATACCTCTTCTTATAGAATGAAGTGAAGAATTCAGTCCAGTTCAGTTTGTTGGCCTAGAAGGAAGCCAAGAACTCCCATTTTCTGGCCGTAACTTCTGTGAAATAGGAAAGTATGTTTATCTGCATAGTATTGGGGCAAATGGCAGGGTTAAAGCATTGAGGTGTTTATGAAGGCTTTACATAGTTGCTTTGGAGAATAAAAACTGAAAAAAAATTCAAAAGACAGTGTCAGGCATGCCTTGAGGTGAGAGGCTTGATGTTAGAGGTTAGGTGTTTTCTAGGCATTGATCTGTAAGACAGGGTGATTTTCTCCAAGCAGGGAGGAGAAACTGCCATATTTTGATTTATCTGAATGGCTGGAAGAGGAAGACATTTAAATAAAGGAGGTCAAGGTACTGACAAAGAATTCTCTGGCTGATGAATATTAAGCTGCCTAGGAAAGAAAGGAAGGAAGGAGGGACTTAGTTATGGGAATAAGTAGCGGTTCAAAAGGCTGGAGCCTTTGTGGAGGAGGAAAAGGGAGGGCTCATGAAAGACGGAATGTGAGAGGCCGTGGCCAGAGAAGCGAGGTGGCATCGACTGCCTTGAGGGTTGCATTTGGCTGTGGGGACAAGGTGCTGAGAAAGCACGAAAGGACAGGGGACTGGAATGCAGAGGAACCAAGAGAGCACAACGTCAGCATGTCATCTGTGTTGACCGTGGATGTCTCCCAGAGTGATGATAGGAGCTGGGGCAGAGACAAGACTAGAAAGCACCTGCCAAACTGCTTGAGGAATGAAGAGGGAGTTGGGGAGTTGATTGATGAGAACAACACAGCAGGTTAGAGAGACAAACAGCAGGAACCTCGAAGGGAAAAGAGGTTTTACCCGACGCAGACAAACCCGTGGATCTGGAAAGCTTTTATAGACTGCCGGGGAGTTTGTGTATCCTCAGGGAGAATCAGGTTGCAGTCACCAAAGTGAGGTAGAGGTATAAGGTAGAAATATTAAAAATGTAAGAGTTTATTGTGCAGTGAGATTTTCCTATGGCAGAATGGATACTATGTATTAACTCAAGAAATACATACTTTTGAGAGCTTACTACTCTATAAGCTGGGTAGACAAAAGCACACAAAATAGACTAATGCATAGCACTCATAAAGTTTCCTTTCTGGTTAAAAGGAGACAGACAATAGACACATAAAATGGCGTTAATATATCCACACACACACACACGTTGTGCACCCACAGTCCTCCTGTTGTTTTGCTCATTGAAGAAAGGTAATAGAGAGCATATACTGTATGTTTGTTAATGGCATGTTATTGTCATAAGTTAAGTGTGATAAACTTAGTCTTTATTAGATGTTAGAAGAGGTCACCCGTCAATTCACGTCAGGTTTTGCTGACCTTAACTTTTGGTGACAAAGTTACAGAAATAGAAAAAGAGAGAAAGAGAACATCGTTTAAAAGATTCTTGTATTTGTGCTTTTAGGATAAGGGATGGTTGAGCTGTATACAATATGTCAGGTGAAGATAAGGCTAGTAAAGAAATATCCAGCAGGATAAATCGAAAGGTCAGAGTTTAAAGGAAGATGAAGATGCTGACCTTGCTAAGGAGTTACTCTACGCAAAGCGGTAAGAGAGGGAGCAGATGTGGCAGGCAGCATTAGTAAGAACTTGTTGAGCAGAGGGCACAGCACGCACAAGGTCAAAGAGGTGGGATCGAGAGAGTGGAAATCAGTGGAAGTCGTGCCTAAGGATAGAAAGCACACATCAGGATGGAGTCTCGGACAGCAGAGGCTAGATGACTAGACAGGTTAGGTAACGAGAAAGGCTTTAATCTTGAGTGTTGACCTGAAATGGGCAGATGAATGTGGTAAGCTATAATATCGTCCATAATCTTAAAAAACACAAGAAGCCATTGCCCCAGGGTCTGAGTTTCAAGCAGAAAGCCTGCCAGTTTTCTGTCCCCAAGCTGGGGATTCCAAGGTTAAGAGAGCCCATGAATATTTGGTTGCATTTTCCCAAGACTCCAATAGTCTCTGAAGAGCTCTGGCAAAGAGTGGCCTGGTCTGATCAACATCAAGATCCAAACACATTTCATTTACATAAGCTATTCACTTTAGTGTTTTTCCAATTATTTAATGCAATGAAAAATGCTAAGGCTCCCTTTCCCAAGTTTCGATATATCTTGTCCATTTCTGTGGGAAGGTAGTTGAGTAGTTGTACAATGAAGTTTCCCCATGGAAGAATGGATACTATTTATTCACTCAAGAAATATATATTTTTGAGGGCTTACTACTCTATAAGCTAAGTATAAAGAAGCAAACAAAATAGACGAATGCACAGTATTCATAACACTTCCACTCTCATTGGAGAGAGATAGACAATAGACTCATACACTGATACATTGCTATACACACACACACACACACACACACACACACACACACACACACACACACACACACATGTGCACCCACAGTCCATTTGGTGGAATTGTTGAAAAGGTGTTATGGTTGGATCAGTGCTTTGGTGCCATTAAACTGAGTGTGCCTATGATGGGTGGGAATACGGACCTCTGAATTTTGTTTGTAGTTGTGGAAATGGAGAGAAGACACCCTTAAGAGGAAGCATTTAGATGTTGAAGAAAGTGGGGCATTGTCTGGAGGCAGTCCCTCTAAAATTGGCTTCACAAAGGCGTGCTGGTTCTGCTTGAGAGTTAGGGGAGCACTGACTCCCAGCTGAAGGAGCAGAATGATCCAATGGACATTTAGGTAATTGTAACTGTTGTCATGATATGGACATTCTTTTGCAGTGCGTGGTAACTCTCCCATAGGAGTGGCCCTGAGGAGACCCGGAGAAAGTGGTCAAGGTTGCTTCCTGCAGTGGCAAGAAGTCCTGACTCATGGCTTCCATATCTCCTCTGACTAATGCTCTGTGACTGACCTGGGCACTTGTTCTCTAGCAGGTCTATTCAACGTAGGAATTGTAATTTCCTAGGACACAATGCTAGGTGAAAGCGTTCATTGTATCACCAAGAATGACATAGTAATTTAAGTCTGGGAATGCAATTTATTCAACCTCCTCATTTCCTAAATGAGTTCAAATTATAACAGTCTCTTAAAGGACAGTTCTAGAAATGTTGACTTTTTCCTTCTTCTAAGGTGGGTGGGGTGGGGGAGTGGGTATGATGGTGGTGACCAGGGGAAGAAAGGGGAGGAGGAGACTTTCCATAGTTGTGACTTAAAATGACCAAATCAGGATACGGTGGCAGTCAGGAGTTAGGACCAATAAACATGCACTTTCTGCCTATGGGATTCAAAGTATTCTGTATTTCTCAGACAATCCCAAGCATGTCCACGCTTTGTGCACACGCACTCTCTCTCTCTCTCTCTCTCTGTGTGTGTGTGTGTGTGTGTGTGTGTGTGACAAAGAGAGTTGCCAGTAATCCAGCAGGAACCCCCTTGTACTGAATTGAAATCCAGCACATTCCTTCTACAGTAGGAATAGCCGACCAGGCTCGCTTTGGGGTTCATTAACCATCTTGAACTGTTTACCAAATGCTTTAGGTTCGAAAAAACTTGAATCACACTGGGCCGGCCACTTTTTCTTCTTCACTATTAAGCCTATGTGTATTTTAAGGGAAATGTAACCCATATGTTTCTGATTCCTTTACACTTAACTCATCAAGCAGGATTTGTTACAGCTATTTGAAGTCCTGGATGCCTTTTGAGCCATTTCCCCGTGACTTTCAAAGACTTTTATTCTCTAGAAATAGGAAGTTGCATTTTATGAAATGTAAATGAGTTTGAACCCCCAAAGGTCTTTTGTGGGTCAGAATTCTGAGTGCTTAGAATCAGCTGGAAGCATGCTCTACTCCACTCTTTTAGAGGAATTTCAATTCAGGGAATAGTTTTGCATTTTTGAATGCATAAAATTGTCTAAGCCTTAATTAGAATGGGAGGGGAAAAAAGCCCAAATATCTCATATTAAAAGCACATGTCATTAGTGAAAATGGGTAAATATTGCTGATTAAATAAAAACGACCTCAGCTAAATTAACCTTAAAGAAAACTAAAATAAAACAACTAAATACATCTCGGAAGATCATTAAATATAATCCTATTGCTAAATTGCTGTTTTAATGTGTGGCCCCAAAGTGACTGCCAAGTAAATATTTTTTCCAATACCTCCCACCAGGACAAATAAAGTAATTCTCCAGGAGCAGAGCGATTTTCATGTCTTGGGTAAATATCCTGTTCTCTTAGAACTCCCTTTTCCACATCAGAAAATTTAAATTAAAACAGCTAAAGAAATGCGTAATCTAAGCATCCTCTCCTCTCCTCTAATTCTGGGAAGAAATTCCGTGTTGGGTGTGATATAATAGAACAGGTAGAATTCTGAGCCTTTGCAAGTTGTTTCTCTTTCTGCCTGGATGAATCTTGCCTGGCTCCTCTGTCATCTCCTCACCGAGACTGGCTCTGACTGTCCTAACTAAAGTAGCTCTCTCCCTTTTTTGACATTCTATGCTCCACTTCTCTGTCTCATAGTTCTCTCAGGAGTTAGCCCTATCTGCTGAGAAATTAAAATGAAATTGTCATCCCCCCAGTAGACTGAACGAGCCTCGTTTTGGCCTAGAGGACCCAGAGAAACTTTGGCAACTGAGTTCCTGGCCATGGCATGACAGGAGGACAGGCACTTCTTGTTATACCACCTGCCGCCATAATGGCCCGCAGGCTTTGTTAGTAAGGGGTATACAGAAATCCTCCTTTCAAAAGACTCCACTGATATCAACCAACGGCCTGACATGCCTCCTCTTCTTTTGCCTGATAAGAGACCGCCAATCATGAAGTGGTTTTGGCCATTCTAAGAAGCATGCACAGTGAAGATCTTCTTGTACTCTGCTTCCCATCTTGACTACCGAGGGCAGAAAATTCAACCTTGGCTCATGCTAATACTGCCATTTTTTGTACTTGAGACCCATGAAGGGGCATGAAGCTCAGTTGCGCATATACGTGTTTCTCCCTTCATAAATATTCATGACTCCGCCTACAACTTATTAAATATATACATTTGGCCACCTGCTCCGCATAAATTCTTGCTCCCTTTGCCCCTTCCTCAAAGTGTTTGTTTCCAGCTTTTGACTGGAGGCTACACTTCCCAGCCTGTCGGAATGGCTACCTTTTATGAGAAATAAAGCTCTCTTTTCCAAATGTATGAGCTTCATCATTCTTCAGTTGACACTGCCCTTTGCTTAATGTCATTTCTACACTTACATTTTCTTTTATCACTGGGAATCTAAATGCGTCTTTGCATCTCATGACTAAAACATTAGCTGGCAAATAGCAAGTATGCAAAAAATAGTTATAAATTTAATTCCGATAATTTATTTAACACATATTACACCTACTATGCCCCAGGTTATATGCTAGATGTTAGTGATACAATGAAATATAAAAGTTCATTTAATCAAGCCCCTTCCATCTTTAGGGACAAAGGAAATAAGCACATGATTCTAGTGGTAAGATAAAGTACACTTGAGTAAAGAAGATTGAAAGGGGGAAGTAAGGATTTAGAGTTTATAATACTCAGTGATCTATCACAGAGGCAAAGAACAGAGTAGCACAAGTTCGCACTCTTAAGCAGACTCTGAATATTTACCATAATACAGTTGTGGGATACTACATAAGTGGACCCTGAATATTTACCAATACAGTTGTGGGATACTGCCAGGGTGGGTAGGGTAGGGGGAACACAACATCAATAAGGATATCTGATCTCAAAACAGAAAAGTGGGGATCAAAGGGAGGCCCAAACTTTACTTGTATGATTCCCATTTGTATACTTAATCCTGAATTGTACCACACATCATTAATATAAAATGTAAATTTAAAAAAAACAACCTAAAGAAAAAGTCCAAGACATGAACAGACAATTCTTTTAAAAAATGCAATTGCCTGGTAAATATATTAAAAATATTCTCAACCTCAAAAAAAAAAAATGATGAGACTAGTTGTTTCATTACAAAATTTAAATAATTAAATTGAGAGGTACATATTAAAATAAGAGGTATCAAAATCATGTTTATCAAAGTGATCAGATATGAATTAACCTCTTCTGGGATAAAATATGTTGCAGTATCTATTATCCAAATTTGATTTGCAATAAGCCTACCATGTTGTGTAATATAAAGCAAGGTTTAAGTTCAACAGTAGAGGACACTAAGTAAGAACACTTAGAAGAAAAAGATTTTAAATTCGATATGTAGGTTTTTTTTTTTGTTGTTGTTGAGTTGGAGTCTCACTCGGTCACCCAGACTAGAGTGCAGTGGCCGCTCCCGGCCACCGCAGCCTCGCCTGCTGGCCTCTGGCAATCCTTCCGCCTCAGCCTTCCCAGTAGCCGGAATTACAGGCACGCGCTACCACGCCCGGCTGATTTTTTGATTTATTGTAGAGATGAGGTCTCGCTGCCCAGGCGGGTCTCGAACCCGCGGGCTCAGGCAATCCACTCACCTCAGCAGCCCAAAGGCGCGGGATTACAGGCTGAGCCACCGAGCCCGGCTTATATGTAGGTTTTTAAATAGGAAATTATTGGTTGTGTTCATTTGTAAAGTGAATCATTGTTTTTTCTAAAGAGAAAACAGAGAAAAAGGCACTAAGACTAGATTTGCCAAAGCCAAATTCTCATGCAAAGTCAAACTTAGTAAAGACCATAAAGCACCAGTATTCCCAGTTTATCAAAGCAAATACAAATATGTAGAAGACATGAATAAGTGAAGACGTTAATCTTGATCTTTAGGTTCAAATAGCAGGACACCTCCCAAGTTGAAATGCTTCTCTTCCTTATCAAGTCTACATTGGTTTTCTTTTGTTTTTGTTTTTGTTTTTGTTTTTAGAGAAGGAATCTCCAGGAAGCATGCAGTGGCATGAACATAGTTAAACGTAATCTCAAACTCTTGGGCTCAAGCAGTCCTCCCGCCTTATCTTCCCAAAGCACTAAGACTAGAGGTGTAAGCCACCATGCTTGGCACACATTGGTTTTTTTTATATAACTTGGATTAACTGAATAATTGATACCTCTCATCTCCATACTTCGCCGTTTAGATTTTATCATACACCTTGACAAACCAGACTTACAAATGCAGGTACAACAAACTTTTAAAAATGGAAATATTTGGACTCCCACTGAAGACATGTTGCAAACACATAAAATTGACTAAAGTCTTTCTGAGAACAGGAACCAAGGTGGAGGTCACCTTTCTCCCAACTCTGCTCCCAATAATTCCTACCCAAAGTGAATTAAGAGAGCAATTTAATTGCCAATTAAACCTACTGTGACTTCCATTAGTGTCTCTTCTTACCACAAGAAGTCAATTGCATTATTTTTTAGTATATTTAGAAATGGTACGTGGAAACATGTACCAGATCTCCAGGGTTACACCGAGACAAGTTTTCTCCTAAAATTTCTGGAAATAAACTACTTAGATGTCTATAATGGAGGAATATCAACATGCGTGACAAAGTAAGGATCTTTAAAAATCTGTTCTCTAAAAAGCAGTAAGAACACTGGAAAAATTATCAAAATAAGCCTTATCGGTCCTCTGAAAATTAGCCAAAAGCTTGCAGCAATCCAAAGCAGCATGAAAAAAAAAAAATACTGTTTCTGTAAGATTAGTAAACCTCGTAGTGTTGTGATAATGAAAGCATCTCTCCCAAGCTTCACAGCAACTTTAAAAACAAATAGTCGTGCAACATCCTAGAAATCATTAGAGAAGAAAGAATGCGTTTGGAGCTTTTTTTAAAACAATCTCCGAGCTTTCTTTGACCTGTTGGGCTGCAACCTGGAAACTCAGTTGGCAGGGCTTGTCTTTATTTGACCTGATTTAAATCTTGACCAGAGTGAACAGCCGTTTCCTTAAGGCATTTGATGAAAACAATCAGCGGCAATACTGCATAACTGCAGATGCCTATGGCACTGGTAACATTTGGAGCGAGCAGAAAGCTGAATAAAAGTCTTGGGGGAAAAAAAACTGGTAAATGAGATGTCTATGGAGGACTTTGAAGACTTTAATATATTCCTGGGACCCCAGGAAGCAATACATACACATACAACTTTGTAAGTGTCCAGAAAATTCCACAAGAAGGCCCTGAATTCTCACCCCTGGCTAACTTTGAGATATTGTGCAAGTAAGAAGTGAAGGCGAAATCAAAGTTGGAAAATGCCTACCTGAATTGGGGTTGCTATGTTAATATCAGACAAGATATATCTTAAGACAGACTTAGGAGGGACAAGGAAGAATTCTTTAATGATAACTGAGTTAAATAAACAAAAAGATATACTAAATATAAATTATAAACATATTGAAAGGACAGACCGAGAGCGAGAAAAGTCATTTTTGTCATTTTTAAACCCTAATACAATGATGGGAAAGTAGAAGCTACGTTGTGGAGAAATGCATACTTTAGGTAAAGATTAACCTTGCTGACTTTGTCTTTTCAGAAACAGTCTTCCTGGTGCCAAGCATGGGAGGTGTCTCACGGCTTTTGTAAAGGGAGTTTGCAAAGCCTACCGCTTCACACATGAGGCATAAGTTATGCAAACCACAAAACTTGTGATGATAAAAGTTATGCAGATTGCAGAACCTGTGACGCTCAGAGGGGGGCGCAGGTGGGGATTAGATCTTTCAGTAAATTGGGTCCTGTCTATAGGGAAGTCAAGGATTCCCTGAAGCTGCCTGTTGGGAATGCATAGGAGATGAGGGGAGATGAACCCTCCATTAGCTCTAAGGAATGTTATTCAGGACAGTAGAGGAGCGCCGCAATCCTTATCATGTCCTTCTCTAAGGGCTATGATAATGTGGACGGACATTAGTGGGTCTCTGTCATGGGGTCTCCAAGACATTCACAGGTAGTCAACAAAGAAGTCACGGCAGTCAGCCTACTGGATTGCAGCATCTCCAAGGGAAAGGATTTAAGCCAGAGCTCAAGGGGGCTACGAGACCACACTCATCAAGACTGTAGGCCAGCTCCCTGTGTGTGGGGAGTGAACTTTTCTTAAATAAATCTTTTCTTCTTTCACCTCTTTGTGTGTTGCAATTCTTTGCATTACTCGGATCTCCAGGTTGCCAGTGCACACCTCTGGCACACCGGCTATGGCAGTGCTGCGCCTCCCCTCACCTCTCCACCCATTAATCCACCCTCACCCTATCTGTGCCCTAACACATATATGACCTGAACAAGAGTCTCAAAATGCATAAAGCAAAAACTGAGAAAATTTAAGGGAGAAATAGATCATTCAACAACAGTTGGAGACATCAATATCTTCCTTTTAATAACGGTTAGAATAGACTGAGGTGAGCAAAATAATAATAATAATAATAATAGAATAACTGTATGCAAAATAGAGCTAACAGACATCTATATAGCATGCCACCTACCCAACAACTTGAGAATACATTCTTCTCAAGTACAGAGAAAACATTCTTCAGGATAGATTATATGTAGCACTATGAAACGTCTCAATAAATTTAAGAGAATTAAAATCATATAGATGATTTTCTCTGACCATAATGGAATGGAATGTGAAATTAATAACAAAGTGAAATTTGAAAAATTAAAAAGCACACCTAAACAACCAAAAGCCAAAAGAAAAAGTATAAGGGAAATAAGAACTTACTTTTACAAATGAAATTAAAACCATAACATACTTAAATGCACAGTATGCAGCTATTACAGTGTTTAGACACTGTAAATGTTTCTGATAGCCTTAAATGTGTATATTAAAAATGCATATAGATCTCAAATCAATAGCCTAATATACTCTTTTATGAAACTAGGAAGATAAGAGCAAATTAAACTCAAAGTAAGCAGCAGAAGAAAATAGTGATTAGAGCAGAAGTAAATAAAACCGATTTTTTAAAAATGGAGAAAATCAATAAAACCAAAAGTGGAAAATCAGCAATATTGATAAAGTTTAGGTAGACTCATCAAGAAAAAAAGAAAGAAGACCTAGTTTCCCCAGACCAGCTATGAATAAGAATACTTAATACTGAACTTAGAGGAACATAAATGATGTAAGCAATTTTACACCAACAAATTCCTTGAAAGATAAAAACTACCTGAACCAACTTAGTGAGATACCACTTTTACCACAATAGGCTGACTACAAATTGGTTTTTAAGAAAATGAGAATAATTATTGCTGAAGATATAGATAAATTGAAACACTTTTTATTGCTGATGAGAATGTAAAATGGTGCAGCTGTTGTGGAAAACACTTTGGTGGTTCCTCAAAAATTCAAATATGGAGTTACCATATGATGTGGAAATGTGTCTCTTAAATGTATACTCAAGAGAACTGAAAACATATGTGTACACAAAAACTTGTGTTAATAATAGCCAGAAAGTGGAAAGAACCCAAATGTCCGTCAATGGATGAATAAACCAAATGTGGTATATCCATACGATGGAATTATTCAGTCATAAAAAGAATGAATTATTGATACATGCTGCAACATGAATGAATCTTGAAATGTTAGGCTAAGTAAAAGATGCCAGACACCAAAGGTTACATATTGTGTGATTCCATTGATGTGAAATATCCAAAATAACCCAATCCTTTGAGACAGAGAGATTAATGTTTGCTCAGGTACTGTGGAGGAAAATGGAGTTACTGCTCATGGACACACTGATTCTTTAGGGGACAGTGGAAGTATTCTAGAATTAGATATAGCTGATGGTTGCACAATCTTGTGAATATACTTAAAAGCACTGAAATGTGGTATTTAACAGATGAGTTTCATGGTATGTGGATTTATCTCAGAAATGTAATTTGTTCCCCAATTACTCAAAAGCTTTAGGTCTTACTTGGAAAGGACTTTTTCCTGCATATTTTGATGATTACTATTGTTATTCCTGTATAATTATAAAAATGATCGTCACCTCCTAGAATAATTCTGTTGTTGACATCTCAATTCCCGTGGGAGAAATTAAAGAGGAAATGAAAAAAATGTATTTTGTTTAAAAACGAATACGACTCATTGTGCATTGTTTTTTTTTTCCTGGATTTTCTCAGTGCTTGAATGTGAAAGGCAGAGAATTAGTCTCAAGCTTCCTTGTGGTGGGGGATGGTCACTGAGAAATGTGTTGCAGGGATCTGTATCTTGTGCTCTTTCAAGACCCAGCTTCTGTCATATCATAGAAAAGACTGTCAGGTGTTTGGGGAAGAAAATGTATAGACAGTAATTTTTTTGTTGTTGTTGTTACCTTACTGGCAATATTTATTTTGCAAACCAGGACTATGTAGGTTGACATGTAACACTCTCTCAGCTCACAATTGTAATGAATGATTAGCTCAGGGAAAAAGGCTATGGTATAAGCTTGTTTGTAGACTAGAGTGTCCCCAGTCAGCAAATATAGAATCTGGAGTTCTGCAAGAAAGAAGAGAATAATTATGGCCGTGTCAGGGCCAGATCAGAGACAATTGTCTTTTTGATTTGTGTTTTCAAAGTGTGCATATGGAAAAAGTATCTGTAACGATAAAACATACTCAAAGTGTCATTACACTTAAAGATGAAATGGTGTCTTTCATGCTGTTGGAATGTTGTTTAACTTAAAAAATCATATTTGACCTTAAAATGGGATATAACAAATTCAGCAGCAGATTCTCTTTATTAATTGTGTTTTCTCACAGATACATAATATATATATATATAATGTATGTATATATATATATATTACAGTTTGTATAGCATGAGGCCATATCTTGTAATGTGGGACGACTGGATGGTGGAATATGTATGGTATTATTGTACTGAGTAGATGTTGCATATAGTTAAGAGATGACTGCACTAAATTTTTATTTAGGGATGTCATAATAATGATGACAATATATGATAATAAAAGTGTAAATTAATAATGATGGTTTTCATTTTCCCTTTTTGGTGGAGGTTGTTTACATTTGCATGTAACTTCACAATTTATTTCTGTCTATATACAGCACCCTTTGTCACCTAACCTTCACAAAATGGAGCTAGATTACTGAGGTTATTGTCTCTTATTTAATAGCCAGTGAATGTTTGCAAGTAAGGGTTCTTTTCTTCTATGACTACAATATTTGGGTGACTAATATGCACTTTGTACTGGTAATATAAAGATAGGCAATTGGACATCATCCTTGCATTCAGATTTTTAACTCTATGGAGTAAACAATTAACCATGAAATTAAAATAAATTGAAATTAGAATGATCATTGAAATGCAGGATATTAGAAAGCCAGGCAGCTAGAAAATTTATCTAAGATAAGCCTGGCAAGGAAGGCAGAACCCAGATGATGCAGGGATTTATTTATTTATTTATTTATTTATTTATTTATTTATTTATTTATTTATTGAGTTGGAGTCTTACTCTGTCACCCAAGTTGGATGGCATACTCACGGCCACCGCAACCTTGACCTGCTGGGCTCAGGGGATCCTTCCACCTCAGCCTTCCAAGTAGCTGGAAGTACAGGCATGCGCCACTACGCCCGGGTAATGTTTTGATGTACTGTAGAGATGAGGTCTTGCCAAGTTGCCCAGGCAGGTCTTGAACCCATGGGCTCAGACAATCCTCTCACCTCGACCTTCCAAAATATGGGATTCTAGACATGAGCCACCGTGGCTGGCCTGATGCAGGGTTTTCAAAACCAGGTCAAAGAGTTTAGACTTTGTTCCAAGGACTGGCTAAGCTATTGAAGGGTTTTAGGCAGGAAATGGCATAATTAGACATGCAGTTTTAAAAGGAAATTGTTCTTATATATGTTGTGATCACACAATTTATTATCCAAACCAGGAAACTTCGGAAAGTAAAAAAGAAAGAAAGAAAGATACAATTGCTAGTTATACTGAGACTATAGGTAAAAACGCTGGCTGTCCTGGACAAATTAGGATGTATGATCACTCTACTTACAGGGGACTACAGTGGAGTCAGACCATTACCTGAAGACCAGCTAGGAAAGAAGATGATGGTTTTAACTACAGTGAGACAGTCAATAGAGTTAGACAAATATGATAAATAATCAATATCAAACCATTGATTGAGGGTTGAAAGGGACAGAGGGCTAAGAGATCTATTAGGCATCTGACTTGAAACACTGAATGGACGTTGGAGACATTTACTAGGATGAGGATTGTTGGGAAGTCTTAGAGGGAAGTTTCCAATGTGTACAGACTGGGCTGAAGGTAGCTGTCAGGCACTTAGAAAGAGCTGATATCAAGATTGACATGAGTTGGGCCTTCCCATCAGCCTCTGCCCTCTGGGGTGAACAGGGTGGGCTGTGGAGTGCCAGCTGTCACCCACATCTCTCCATTACACTCCTTGTTCTAGAAATATTAAGCACTGACTGTATTCCTGACTACTCTGCCTCAAAGACTGGAAATGTAGTCTAATTCTGCATTTTTATCCTGATTAATTTGGAGAAATGTATTAGGAACGTCTCCTCCCAGACAAGATGTTTGAAGATGCCTAAGGTAATGGGTGGTTAAAAATAAGTTTTACAAGTTGCCCTTTTGGGATCTGATCATCTTGATAAATTAAGAGGTAATATGCTTGGTGATCAAAAATGATAAAATGATAAAATCTTATGTTGGTGGATGGTGTATTTTGCTTTGAATAAAATCCACTCTGCAGTAAAATCAGTAAAGATTTTTGTTTGTTAGCGCTGGGGAGAGTGATTAAAGGTTAAATTAAGGAGGTGAAATACAATTTAAATAATATTGGCTAAAAAATTACTCTGTGTGTGTGTGTGTGGTTAGGCGGAGCTTACCTTTTCATTATATATAGACTAACCCCTGTAGAAACGATACCATTGTTAGCCATTGTTTTATTTTTCTCAGTTATTCCAGGTAAACTTGGCTCCTAAATCTTTTAACTTAAGTCCATCTTGTATTTTGAAATGAAAAATGGACACACCACAATTACTCTCGAAATGTGTAAGTTGGAAGATTATGTGAAATGCATCAAGAATATTATATGTACATTCTTATAATACATACTCATCTCTGTTTTGCTTTGTATCTCTTTTTTATAGTTGACCCAGTTTCTTTAGCCCTAATCTCTACACTGCTAGATCATTGGAAGCTTAGAAGAAGCTATACAAATATTATGAAAGTGCATGCCCGTGTATGGATCTTTGGGTTGGAACAACCTCATACGTAGAGCATATGTTATTATTCCTCATGTTTTTTAAAAAAATGAAAAAATGAGGTATGGAAGGTTGGGACTTGTTGAAGTCCTAAAATTAGCTAGGCAAAGGATGAACAGAAGGGGCTTTGTATCTGGCTCTTATGTACGGGACATGGCTTTGATGCCAGAGGTGTTGGCTAGAGTGTTTCCAAAGTCCAAGTTGTGTTCCTCTGTCATCTTATTCATGTGTGTTTAGCAAACCTGAATGATATTGGCTAAAAAATTACTCTCTCTCTGTGTGTGTGTGTGTGTGTGTGTGTGTGTGTGTGTGTGTGTGGTTAGGCGGAGCTTACCTTTTCATTATATATAGACTAACCCCTGTAGAAACTGTACCATTGCAAGGACTTACCCCATCCCATCTCCCAGCCTCCGTTAGGATGTACATAATACAGCTACAGTTACCTTGAGGTTGAAATCTGTATGGAGCTGATCAGCTGGCAAAAAAAAAAAAAAAAAATTCCCCAGGATTCTAGAGCTAGATTTGTTTTTGTTACTTTGCTTAAATAATGCAATTGTTTGAGGGACTTTTTTTTTTTTTTTTTGAGTTGGAGTCTCACTCTGTCACCCGGACTGGAGTGCAGTGGCACGCCCCCGGACACTGCAGCGATCCTTCCGCCTCAGCCATCCAAGTAGCTGGAACTACAGGCACGTGCTACCACGCCTGGCTAATTTTTTTGATTTTATTGTAGAGATGAGGTCTCGCCAAGTTGACCAGGCGGTTCTCGAACCCTCAGGCTCAGGCAATCCACTCACCTCAGTCTCCCAAAGCACTGGGATTATAGGATGAGCCACCAAGCCTGGCTTTGAGGGATTTTGCAATTGAAGATTACTATTTTTTACTTTCATATTAATAGCGGACAAACTAATCTTTCATTGTAACTGATTACAATAGTACCCTGCTGTAGAGTACTAGAAATCTTTGCCATGAAAATTCCTCCCTTTCTCAAGAAGAAAAAAAAGTGTAGGATTATTTACTTCTGAGCTTCTCAAACAAAAAATGTCCTAATTTGTTTACAGTTTTAAATGTCCTAATTTGTTTAGAGTTGACTCAGAACTATTTTTAAATGTCCATATAGTCTATAATGATGTGTACAAAAATTGAGCATCTGTTGTATAATCTGTAACATGAAGACAACTTTGAAGATAACTTCCAAGTTTCCTTCCAGATCCATAACAATTCTATCAATATTATAATTCTTGTTTAAACCTTAACTAGGACTTCATTTTAAAATAATTACCTGAAATGTTAAAAAGCAAACTTCTCTCTCTCCTCACCCCCCTCCCCCTTTGATTGCTAGTATTGTATGTAGGAACAAAGAATTTGTGTTCCCCTAGTCTTGCAAAGTGGTACGTTTTTTGTTTTTGTTTTTCTAGTTGGAGTCTCACTCTGTCGTCCAAGCTGGAGTGCAGTGGCATGCTCATGGCCACCACAGCCTTGACCTGCTGGGCTCAGGCGATCCTTCCGCCTCAGCCTTCCAAGTACCTGGAACCACAGCGCATGCTACCACGCTGGGCTAATTTTTGATTTATTGCAGAGAAGAGGTCTCACCAAGTTGCCCAGGCTGGTGGCAAACCCAAGTGGTGAGTTTTAAAATAAAGAAGTCAAGCCTTAAAAAGAAAGATTCCAAATGAACTAGTCTTGGATATTATCATTGGTTAATTTAAAATTGAAAAGTGCTGTGCTTGGTCACTTGTCCTTGTAGAGTCACAGCCAGTGAAACAGATGAAAGAAAAAACTCTCTTGGCTTCATACTAACGGTATTTCATTCATGAAAAAAAAAATTATGCCCTGTGATTTAATTGAGTGGTTCCAGGGCCATGCCAGCAGAAAATCAGCTGGTTGGGCTCCTATATAAACATGATGACATGTTGAGGGCGGTGTTTACTTTTTTTCTAATTAAAGCCAATGAGAAATTCCATTATAGTTCTGCAGTGAGTTCTGACAGCAGCGTGCTCTAGGAATTGCTCATGGTACTTCGAGAGTAAGGCTTTCTTTCATTCAACATTCATTTGTTCCCTTCAGTTTTAAATTCATTCCAGGCTCTAAGTGTTCAGGCCTGCTCTGAGACCTTGTTTTTTCAGGATCATTTATAAACATGACTGGAGGATGCAGTGGAATCCTGAACAACCACTTGTGATGATATGGGATGTTCTCAGTCTTGGTGCTAGTTCTCTTTGGGCAGACACGCTTGTTTTCCTTTCTTTCTTTGGTTCTATCAGTTTTCATAATACTGAGGCAAATCTCCAACTGAGTACCCAGTTTGGCAATGAACTACCATTTGCAGGGACTAACACAATTAACAGAAACAACTAAGAAGCCAATGAAAATATATCAACTGCTCAGCAAAAGCGGGTATTCTCCATGCACAGTGAAAGGCTGTTATTGAACTTTACTTTGATGTAGAGCTATAAAACCTGAAGAACTTTGGTTTTCATTAATGATACTCTTATTCTATATTTTAAAACAAGTATCCAGCAGCTAGGCATGTATGAGTTTTGATTTTTAAAAAATGATGATCACTGCGTATAGAGTAGCTGCAATAAGTTTTCAAAACTCAGTGACACATCATTGTAATTCTATTTAATGAGAAGCAAATTTCAGAAACAATGCATATAAATACTATTTTGACATTCGCTGAGTCATTGCTCATTTCTTTTTTTCTTTTCTTTTTTTTTTTTTTTTTGAGTTGGAGTTTCACTCCGTTGCCCAGACTGGAGTGCAGTGACCTCTCCCGGCCACCGCAGCCTCGACCCACTGGGCTCCGGCGATCCTTCCACCTCAGCCTTCCCAGTAGTCGGAATTACAGGCGCGCGCTACCACACCCTGCTGATTTTTGATTTATTGTAGAGATGAGGTCTCGCCGAGTTGCCCAGGCGGGTCTCGAACCCGTGGGCTCAGGCAATCCACTCACCTCAGCCTCCCAAAGGCGCGGGATTACAGGCCGAGCCACCGAGTCCGGCGCTCATTTCTAAAATCAGTCCCATTTTATTGTCTTGACCTTTTGATTAACGTACGATTTCAAGGCTAAGTTTTAAGTGCCAGGAACTTTCTTACAAGGAAGGTTATGATCAGGGGATCTCCACCACACTGCTGCTGACAAGAAGTGTTCAGATCAAGACACAAAGGTTAGATGAAGTTGCAGGGGGGTTAGAGAGCATTTAACATTTTTCCATGTTCCTCTTAGCTGAGACTGAGCTCTGGGTCTTGATGAGCAAATATCGAAAAACAATGTCAAGTTCACCAAGGGGATGGAGGATACCTCTAATGAATGAGACTTCTAGAGGCAGAACATGAAGACACTGTTGACCTGTTCTGAAGCCCTTTCAACAAAAAGGAAAGAAGTGGTATGTGGGTATAACAAGAACTGCATTGTTTCGGTAACCTTGGTATATTAAGAAAGTGGAAATCAGGTGTTTCTCTGATCAGTGTGATTAACACTTATCTCCAAGAAAATTTAAAGTGCAAATTGTATATTAAAGACAAAAATAGAATGTCAACTCTTGGTTAATATGCGTAGGGGGGTTTTCAAAGGCCTTTTCTCTCTTCTATCTGACCACTTTACTGTATCTTGAATTTTACTTTGGAGAGAGTGAAAAAAAATGGAATGTGAGATAAAATGTTATTCAATTAGATCTGCAAATGTTGTAACCTTTAGTAGTTTTTGTCATGATACTGTCAGGAAAAGAGACTGAAGAGATTTTTTCAGGCTTTATTTTCTTCGGAGTGCTTTCTTTGTCTCGTATGCTCAAAGGTAATTAAAATTGTCTGTAAATAAAATTCAGTCTTAAGGAAAGATATCCCACCCTCTCCCAAGTCCCCAGACCACCTGTTCATGCAGTCATGGAATTTCTCCTTTGCCTAAAATGAGCTTTATATAGTCAAACATCTCATAAAATGGGAGAGGGGCTGTGAAATAACAAGAGAGAGTATTTAAAGGGTCTGACTTAAAGAAATGTGCCCAGATGAGTTTGGCCAATTGGGGTCAGTTAAGCCTCCCTTGACACCAACCATTAGTAATATTTTCCATGCACTAAGTAAAACAATGGAAACTTCATCACATCTGGTTGAGTCTCCAATACCTATGCAGCTTGTAATGTTTTTTGAAATCTTGATATGAAACAGCACCATGGCACTCAGCGATAGATTGTTAGTGAGCGAGAAGGGTGCACTTGTTCCAAAATAATAATGCGTTGTTCATTACCATTTCCCGCAGATGCCTTCCTCTGGTTCGTGTTGTTAGGTCATTTCATCTTGATCCAAAGGGAGTCTGTGGTTGTTTTCCTTCCCCCTTTCTTCCCCTATATTTAGAGCAATTGGCTGCAAATCTTTAGAAGAACCACCTTACATCTCTTGTGGGACACCAGGTCTTCTCATTGAAAAGTTTTAGTAGACTGGGTGAGTTTCTTTGAAGGTGGAGAAAAGAACTTGAAAGATTCATAAATCCAAGAAATATTTGCTTCTTTAAAGGTTTTGTTCTCACCCTGCATTTCCTTTAAGCATTTTAAAGATTTAGAAAGAGGATACTGAGCATACCTGAATTGTTCTTAAACCACATACTTGATGTTAATATTGAAGAATGATGTTCTAAAAATCCCAACGTATCTACTGTTATTCTTTTTTTTTTTTTTTTTTTTTTTGAGTTGGATTCTCACTCTGTTTGCCCAGACTGGAGTGCAG